>NW_018221120.1:0-6575 GCF_001263595.1 Phalaenopsis equestris
ACCACTCTTTACACTCTAATGGGCACCAAAAACAATAAAGACTCAACGGACCCCCAGCGGACACACTGCGGACACACCCTTTTTTGGCCTCTAAATGTTTCTTTTAAAGTTGTAGAAGAGTTTTCAAGAGTTGCCCCAGTGGCCTTAAAAAATCGTCCACATTCAATGCATCTGTTGAGAGAACCGACGTGCTCGCCGTCGGCGGCCCTCCAGAAAATTTACTTCTAGAACAAATCTTCATATTTTGGTCCTCTTTGCTCCAAATTTGCTTCTTTTAGCATCTTTTTGCTCCAATGATCATAATTCAACATACCTACAACAAAACATCAAAAATACCTTTCTTTAAAGTGCAATTTCATCAAAATCAGTGTAAAATAGGTATGAAAATCTCAACATATTTTCCTTTGGTCAGTGGTCATGTAGAAAAATATCACACATTTTTGGAACGCCTTATTAGGGGTGACCAAAGTGTGGTAGTTCCTTCATATCCACATTACCTTCACTATGAACCTATAATTTTTGAGATGATGACGATGATGATGATGATGATGATGATGATGGCTATAATTTTTGAGATGATGATGACGATGATGATGATGATGATGATGATGATGAAGAGGAAGACGATTAATTTGAATATTTTTATTGTATGAACTTTTATGTGTCGTAGTTGTTTAGACTGCTACTTTTTTATTTTTTATTGTTTGTTGTAGTTGTTTGGATTGATGTTGTTATATGTGTTGTTATTTGTTGTGTTGGATACTGTTGTAATGTTTAAAAATGTATTTGTGTTGTTGTGAGTAGTTATGTTTTGTCTTTGTGGTAGCAATTGATTGAAAATGGTTATTTAGTTGTATTTTGTTGGTTTATGAAGAACTTATTTCAGAGATATTAGAAAGGTTTAGAATATTATTAACTTTCACTTAAGAATTTCATGTTTAAATTTTCAATTTACTACCATGTATTTTCTTTATGGTGTGGCTATGAATTTTTGTTGGTTCATGTTTATTATCTTATATGTTATCCTCCACTGCATAGAAGTCTGTTGAATCTCATATATGCTAAAACTAAGTCAAAATATGATCAATTTATTTCTACTCCTATTTTTATTTTTCTTGTACTTGTATATTTAAAATATAAAATTTCTTGTAAGTATGTTATTTTTAGTTTTCATTCCCGCCTATATATATATTATGCTAAATGTTTTATCTTATTAAAAATTTAAGTTTGGGGGGGGGGGGGGGGGATGAAAAAAAATTTTTAAAACTTGAATTTTTTGAATTTTATTTATTCTCAAATGTGCTACAAATAAATTTGATTTTGATTGAAAAAAAATGATTATGCATATGAAGTTATAATAGGGAAGTAAAATTTTGAATATAGAAATGAGTAAGAAATTTTAGTTGAAACCTATAGTGATGAAGAAAAATTTGAATTTAAAAATTTTTAGTGTAGAAATTATAAATATTGTGTAACTATGTTTAGTAGGAGAAGTTGTGTTTTGAAAAATGTAGAAGGATTAAAATTTTATTATAAGTACTTAACTTTATTTTATTAAAAATAATCTTCAAAAGTATTATTATATTTTTAAGTAAATGATATATATCAAACCTTTGCTTTAGGAAAGGAACAGTGAAATTCAAAACCATTAAAGGCCTATCCAAATATAGTAATCCTCACCTAAAAAATTAAGGATTAAAAAATCCTGAAAGAAAAAGAAAAAAGAAAAGGAAAAGAAAAAGAAAAAGAAATAGAAAAGAAAAGTAAAGTTGAAAAAGGAGGAGAAGCTTGGGGATTAGTGCCTAAGAAAAAATTGCTCCCACATCTAATCTTTTAAAGTGTAAGACTTGAGAAACTCTTAAGCTTAAGGACATAATATAATAAGTATAATTATTCTTAATAAAAATTTTAAGTAGGGGAGATAGAATGCCTAAACCCTATATTTGGTAAATCTACAAGTATTTCTGAACTAAATAGGAACTCATATTTTCAAAATTCTTCACATTAAGGATTTCTAAACTTTAAGTTGGTCTCATTTACTAAAGTTTTGTTCTAAATTGGACTACTATATTTCTAGAACAAAATTTTAGAATATCCTAAATAAACTCATTTACATAATATACTTTGCATAATCTGCTTATTTTGGTTTTAAAAGAATGGAGTGTCTCTTGAGGACAAGTAACATTTTTGGTTCAGGGAATTTTGATTCACCTTAAATATATAGCAAAAATATATAGCATTTATGCACATATTTTTATACCTATTTTTGAGATGTTACGCTTTAATGGAAGGTATTTGTGAGTTTTTCTTTCAGGTATAGTTAAATGGATGAAATATGGTGAAAGGAGTGAAAAAAGATCAAATTTGGAGCAAAAATGAAGAAATTGTGAAAATAAACTGTGGTGCCAAAGCACCCAGATTAGACGCTTAATGCCAGGAGACTGAGAAGGTCACACCTAAGCACTGAAGACCTCGCGCTTACATGCCAGAGGTAGTTATGATGAAAATTTAAGGAATTTTAGATGAATTTTGAAGGGGTGTTCGATGTAACTCTAGGTGAAAATGTGAATTACAGTTAATGGGCATGAAAATACATTGAAATGACTCTTAAAAAGAGGCAACTTTTGGGAGATTCATCAAATGTGGACACATATTGAAGAGACAACGAAGCATGTTTTAGAAATGTATAAAAAGAAGGACTTGGATTGAATTAAAGGGGGGAACTTTTTAAAAAAATAGAGATAGATATAGGATAGGAGATATAGAGATTTTAACCCTCTAGAGTTGGATAACTAGACCTAGAGAGGATAGTAAGAGAAAGGAAGAAATTTAAAGGAACGTCAAGTGCTTTTTGGAGAGGAATTTGAGATAATTTTTTATCTTTGTAACTACATTTAGTTTTAATTTAGACTTCTTGTATTTTTACATGATTTTTACTTTTAAACTTAAATGTTGTTGTATTTTCTCCATGAATTCTGAGTAGTTTTCTATATCTTTTTTCTTAAAAAGATAAGTAATTAAGTGTTGGAAGGAAGTTGTGTGAAGTATTTATCTATAATGTTGGAATAAGTTGTGATGATTTAATCCTTGTACTTCATTTACTTCTTGATTTGATATTTGTTGTGAGAACATGTAAGATCCATGAGGGTATTGTTTCAGTCAGTTAATGGTAGAACCACATGAGATTGTATGGATGAGAATCCAATTCATATGGTTGAGTGCAAATAAATAGGGAAACAAACTTTGAAGGGTATAGAGTTAGAGGACTTTAGAGTGACAAACTAAAGCCCCCAATTCGATCTATTGTTTTAGGTTTTGATACGAGATGTTAGCCCCTAGATGGAGGGAGAAGATGGAACTCTAGAGTGAGAGCTAATATCTTCCCTACTTAGCCCATATTCAAAACAATTCAAACTTTAGATTAGCCATTGTTCTTTATCACATCTCTTGTAAGGGTAAAGAATAATATTATTCCTATTTGACACAACACAATTTAAATACTTCCACAATAGGATTCCTATACCTGTTACTGATTCATGATAATGAAAAAGATGTTTTATTTGTATTGCTTTCATCTTACAAAAATCTAGTTAAATTTAGTTAGTTGTTTACTTTTTTTTTAAATATCAAAGTACCAAAAAGAAGTCATTTACTTTATTTTTAATTATAAAAAATTACCAAAAAGAATTTAACTTTTATTCCTACCATTGTATCAATAGTTTGAGTAAGACTATTTTTCAAAGTAGAGTTTCTTATCTAATTTCTTCTTAAAAGTTTATAGTTCTCCTTTTCGATATTTTGAGACTTAATAAAAAAGTCCTATATTACTTGATAACGATAAACATACTTGTGTAGTATGCCAATATTTAAATATAACAGTTGCACTCTTGCTTTGAAATCAAGTTTTTGGTGCCATTGCAAAGAAGAAATATAAAATAAAGATAATCAAGAATCCCACCACACATACATTGTAATACTATCATACGAGAAAGTGAGATCAGTACACATCTTCAAATAATTAAGTGCATGCATTGTTTATATAAATAAAGGTCATCCCATAAGTAAGACTTTGAATCATAAATGAACTTTTTAATTTTATGGCTATCTAATTCGTAGGCTAAAATATTACTAACCAAGTAGTTCACTATATCAGCATACCACGAGATTTGCATTCATTAATCCCAAATAATTGTTCATCAGGAAAATTCTCATTAATTTCATCATTTAAATTTTTATCATTTTCCTGTTCAAGCCTTGACAGATGAAAAACTATTTAATTATCAGCACCCTTCCTATCCACAACTTGAAAATCAAATTCTTGCATTAGAAGGGCCCATCTAATTAATCATGGTTTTACATCCTTCTTCATCATTAAATACTTTATAGCAGAATGATTAGTATGCACAATACATTTGGTTCCAATAAGATAAGATCTGAATTTATCAAAACCAAACACTATAGCTAATAATTCCTTTTCAGTGGTAGTGTAATAAATTTGGGCTTTATTAAGGATTTTACTAGCATAGTATATCGCCGTGAACATTTGTCATATCTTTGTCCTAAAATAGTCTTGATAGCATAATCACTAGCATCACACATTAATTTAAAAGGTTTTGTCCAATCAGGTAAAATAATAATCGGAGTAGTAATTAATTTCTGTTTTAATAAATTAAATGATTTAGGTACTCTTTATTAAAATTAAAGTTGGCATAAAGGCTTGGAAATTTTTGAAAAATTTTTATTATAACGTCTGTAGAAACCAGCATGTCCTAAATAACTTCTTATTCCTTTCACGTTGTAGGAGGTGGTAATTCGACAACAACTTGAATTTTTGTTGGATCAACTTTCATGCCTTTTTCAAAAATTTTATGCCCTAACATTATTCCTCCTACAACCATAAATTGCCATTTTTCTCAGTTTAGAACAAAGTTTATTTCTTCACTGCGCTTCAGAACTCTTGCTAAATGATCAAAACATAATAATTTCAATTCCTTTCATAATTAGATCATAGAAAATTGATATCATACATCTCTGGAAAGTTGCAGGGGGCATTACATAATCCAAATGACAGTCTTCTAAAAGTAAAAGTTTCATCATGCCTTTTCTAAAAGTTGGCATAAAGGCTTGGAAATTTTTGAAAATTTTTTATTATAACGTTTGTAGAAGCCAGCATGTCCTAAATAACTTCTTATTCATTTCACATTGTACGACGTGGTAATTCGACAACAACTTGAATTTTTGTTGGATCAACTTTCATGCCTTTTTCAAAAATTTTATGCCCTAACATTATTCCTCCTACAACCATAAATTGCCATTTTTCTCAGTTTAGAACAAAGTTTATTTCTTCACTGCGCTTCAGAACTCTTGCTAAATGATCAAAACATAATAATTTCAATTCCTTTCATAATTAGATCACAGAAAATTGACATCATACATCTCTGGAAAGTTGCAGGGGGTATTACATAATCTAAATGACAGTCTTCTAAAAGTAAAAGTTTCATCATGACTAGTAAAAGTTATTTCCTCTTGATCCTTGATACACCTAAAATATATAGTATTTTTAGACACATTTTTATACTTAATTTTGAGATATTGTGCTTTAATGAAAGGTATTTGTGTGTTTTTCTTTCTGGTACAAGTAAAAATGTGAAAAATGCTAAAATGACTGAATAATGATCAAATTTGGAGCAAAAATGCAAAAATTGTGCAAAAGGGTTTTGGCGCCTAAGCGCCAGATCCGACGCTTAAGCGCCAGTGAAATAGAGAAGGCTGCGCCTAAGCGCCACAGGCCCCGCACTTAAGTGCGAGAGGCAGTTATTTGATGGGTTAATTCATTTTGTTGAATATTGAAGGGACATTTGAGGCATCTATTGGCTAAAGAGGGTGGGTATGAACACTAAAAACAAAAATATGGTTAAAAAACTTGTGAAAGGAGGCATCCCTTAGAATACATTAAATCAGGACATATTTTGAGGAGATACCAAAGAACCTCTTGGAAATTTATAAAAGAAGGAAGTTGAGAGAAAAAAAGGGGAAATCCTGAGAAGTTCTTGAAATAGTTTGTGGAGGAACTTTTGGAGGGATTTTTGAGGCACCAGGATTTTTCAGGCACCACAAATTTATTTTTCCTTTTTATTTTTAGTTTTATTGTGAGTGTTAAGAGTGTTGTAAGAGAGAAAAGATTCAAATGAACTTCAATAATTTGGTGGAGGATTTGAGATAAGTTCTTATCTTTGTTTTTAAACAACTTTTGGTTTTAATCGAGACTTTTTGTTGGTTTGACAATGATTTCTACTTTTAAACTAAAGTGTGGTTTTGTTTTCTCCATGGATTCTGAGTAGTTTTCTTTATCTTTCTTGATAAAATGACAAGTAATTAAAGTGTTGGATGGAAGTTGTGGAGAGTATTAATCTTTAATGTTAGAAAAAGTTATGATGATTTAATTCCATGTACTTCATTTACTTCTTGATCTAGCCCATCTAGATGTTAAAATTTGTTGTGAGAACATGTAAGAACCGGGGTGGTATTGACTCAGTTAATAGTTGGAAATAATCACATGAGGTTGTATGAATGAG
>NW_018221121.1:0-396 GCF_001263595.1 Phalaenopsis equestris
AATTTTTATATGAGCTAGCTCTAGACCAGAAAGTCTTTTAGCCAAAATTTCATGATTTTTTAAAGTATTTGTGATTTATAAAAATTAATTGAAATTTTGGGGAATTTAATAAAACTAAAATATTTTATATGTTGAAAAATGTGTTTTATATTTTTGGAAAATCTCTCTAAGATCAGAAAACCCAGAGAAATTTATTTTGTATTTTTCTGATTTTTATTTGATTTTTTTAAAATTATTTAGGTGAAAATTCTATATTTAAGCCCTAAAAATCATTTTAAGGTTTAAAAATAAATATCTTTATTTTTAGACCTTGGAAAAATATTCCAATGATTCCTAAGTGTTTAGGAAATAATTTAGAATATTTCCATGGGTTTAATATTTTTTATGATTTTTTAT
>NW_018221121.1:1941-2542 GCF_001263595.1 Phalaenopsis equestris
GATCAAGGCCAATTTTGGGTGTTGGTTGAGAGCTATGGTAGAGGCTCTGTGAAAGGGGAATTTGATGGGGCTTTGGCTTCTTTCACTCTTGTGAAGGTGTAGAGCCAATCTATTGGAAGTTTTGTGCTGTTTAGATTGGGATTGGGATTTGTCCTGGTTTCGGGCAGGGATTTGAACTCAAAATTGGCTTGCCATAGTGGATTTGAGAGGGGGAAGTGGATTGGAATGTGCTAAGAGCCTCTCAAGAAAGCTCTCAGAGGAGTTTGAAAGGCCTTAGTGAAAATTTTTTACCACACCACTATTCATGGCCGTGGGGTGGATTTTTCTAGAAATTGGTCATGTGGTTGCTTGGCTGGCCAATTGAGGGGTTAGCCTCACTGCTTAGTTGTCAAGCAGAGGAGCTCTCAGCTCAATTTGGGCTGAGGTGGCCTCTTGGCATGAGTTTGGGTTTAACCATGTGGGGGCTCACGGTTTTGGGCTTTAGCTTGGGTTAAGGTGGCTAACCAAGGCTTGGACCATGGTTAAAGCTTATGATGGGCAGCAAAATGGCACCATAGGGTATGGACATGTGTTATAACAAGTACATTGATTTAACCCCCTC
>NW_018221121.1:2954-13692 GCF_001263595.1 Phalaenopsis equestris
GATTTGAGGTTTCATCAAGGCCTATTGATGGTTGATGTTGATGTGTAAGAATGTTGTAAGGATTTTGCAATATTAATTGAGGCCAATTGACTAAGCTATGGGTTCAATTGGGTGAGATTAAGTCATTTGGTCAAAATTGGGGATTTTGACCCAAATCAAAATTGGGCTCAAATTATGGACTAATTGAGCTTGGATTTGGTTTAAATTGGTTACATGTAAGGTGAATTTGGGTTTAGGATTGAAATTGGGGGAGATTGAGTTCAAATTAATGGACACTTGAAATAAATTTGGGGAAATTGGGCCTTTAAAGGTAATTTTAGGGGTTTTGGACAAAATGGTCAAATTGATCAGATTGAATCCAATTGAAGGGTCCAAATGGGTTTTGGGAACATTTGGAGTGATTTTGGAGGTTTTGGGAAAGTTTGGGGTGCCAAGGGTATCTTTGTAATTTTGGCAATTTTGGGGGTATTTTGGTTAAAGATGGCCAAATTGACCAAATTGGGCCATATGATAGTTGAAGGAAATGAAATTGGGAATATTTGAGATTTATTGGGATTTATTGAGAATTTTATAGGATTTTTTGATTTTGGGTTAAAGGAAGGTCCTAAGGGCAGTTAGGTAATTTGGAAGTGTATGAGGCAAAAGACCCAAGATTAGTATTGGATAAATATTCATTCTAAATGAACCATGGATCAATGAAATCCCCATTTTGGGTTCTTATGTATTGGTTTTAGCCAGGGTGTTGTGAGGATATTGTGTACCCTAACTCCAAACTAACACCCAGGGTCAATCCTAAGGCCAAGTAATCCTATAGGGACTCTTCTTGAATTCTCTCATAATGATCTTACCTACTAAATGCTAAAGGTTAAGAACAATATGTGGAATTTCAAGTTGAGTAAAGAGAAGAGTTTTGAATTTCTAATGGTGAGGGTACCTTTTCTAGTTTTCTAAGACTAGTCAATAGGAAAGTCCTATGGCTAGACCTATGCTACTAAAAAAGTTTCTAGACCTCAACCAAAAGTGAGGTCAACATCTACGAACCATTTATGTTGACTGGCAATGTTCTCTATCTAATATAAAAAATTTAGATAGGATTTATATTATCTTGGTTCTAAAGTTATCTATAGAGGCAAACCCTTATAAACCAGGCATCCTTTGAAATTTAATCATGTGAATCTTTTTTTTTTTCCAAATTTTGTGTTTTTATTTTGAAATGGAAATTTAACGTAATGGATTTTGGTTTATCTCATTTTTGGTGAGGTCTTTTCTTTTCTTAGTGCTTAGGATTTAGCCATAGGATTCCCTTTTGACTATCCTAGAAAATTAAAGATGGAACCCACCTACAAGCAATTCAAACCATCTCCTAGCTCTTTATGAAACCCTACTCGGATGGTCATAAACCTCTAGCACTTAGAAGGATAGGACCAACTTGTGAGGACTCGAAGATGAGTTCCCATAGGGTTTAAAAGCCTCAGGAAAATTCATTGTGACTTTTGTACATTGGCGCACAAATATAACGATTCAGACAATCGACATACATAAATGTCAAAATTCACATAATCCACACCTTTATTTGTCTCATAATTAATCAAAATTAAAATTTATTTCCAAAACAATCGATCGCGAACCAAATTTTTGATAAAAATTAAATTTGACGTATTTTTTGACGTATTTTTGACATGACCGTCGACAAGGTTATCCAGACGACTCCAGATGATGAAACAGACAATGCGAGTGCATCCGAAACTTCAATTTCACCTAAGGAGGACGTCTATCTAGCTACGGCTTCGCTGGCGTGTTAAAAATGAGTGAAATATCATTTTGGTGCCCGATTGCTGAAAAAGTGATTCGAACAACCCCGAATGACAAAACGGACTGCATGATCGCGTCCAAAATGTCAATTTTACCCAAGTGGGTCATTCATTTCACCCCAATGTTATGTTCGGACAAAAAATACACAAATGATAATTTTAGTATTCTTATTATTATAATAATATAATATTACTATTATTATCTATTATTCTATTGTGACTTACGCATGCAGCTACCGAAAAAAAAAAAAAGCGTTAGGCTATCCTATCCTATTAAATGCATCACACGCCTCCCTCTCTCTCTCTCTCTCTCTCTCTTCCACGCCTCTGTCCTGAGGTTGTCGACCTCATTGTTGACCTCACTTTTGGTTGAGGTCTAGTTTTTCCTCTTTAGTAGCCTAGGGTCTAACCATAAGACTTTCATGTTGACTATTCCTAGAGAACCAGAAAAGGAACCCTCACCATTAGAAACTCTAAATCATTCTTTGCTCAACTTGAAGTTTCATATATTGGTGCTAACCTCTAGCACTTAGTAGGTGGGATCAGTATGGAGGATCTCAAGAAGAGTCCTCATAGCACTTAACCTTATGACTGACCCTAGGTGTTAGTCTGGAGCTAGTTCACTCACTTACACTCACTACCACCTATATTAACTTGCAGCACTAAACCCAGATTAGTTGACATTGATCCCTTGATCTTTTAAGAGACTCATGTAGATGGTGCCCTAGACCCACTGATCCTAAGCTAGGGTTTAGCTAAGACCAGTACATTGAGAATCCAAATGGGGATTTCATTGGTCCATAGCTCAAACATAGTGGTTAGCACCCCAATTCTACCAAATATCCAACTTGGCTTTTTGCCCCTCCAAATCCACCCAAATTACCTAAAACACCCAAACCCTAATTTGGCCAAAATTCCCAAAGTCACCCAAAATTCCCAAATTTGTTCAAAATATCATTTAAAATTACAAAAATTGCCCAAAACATCCCAAAAGTTTCAAAATTACCAAAATACGCCCAAATTTGCCAAAATTACAAAAATACCTTTGGTGGCCCAAACTTTCCCAAAACATCCAAAATCACTTTGAATGTCTCCAAAAACATATTGGACCCTTTAATTGAACCTAATTTGACTAATTTGACCATTTTGACCAAAAGTCCCAAATTGCCTTGAAAGACTCAATTTCTCCAAATTCACCTCACATACCCATCAATTTGGCCATAATCATCCCCCATTTCAAATCTAAACTCAAACTAATCTTTCATATGATCAATCCAAATCAAATCCAAGACTAATTGATCCATGTTTCGAGCTCAATTTTGATCCAAATTAAACCCCAAATTTTGACACTATGACTTAACCCCACCAAATTGAACCCTATAACCTACTCAATTCGCCCCAATTTGAATCCTAAACTCTTGATAACAATCCTACACATCAGATTGGACCTTTAATTGGCCTTTTTCAAGCCTTAATTTCACTCAATTTCAACCCACATTCAAAATCCCCAAATTTCCCCAAATTGGCTATGTCCCCAAATTCCTCCAAATTGAATACCCTAACCCCAAAATTGACACCAAAAATTGACACCAAATTATTGTTGGAGAACTCTTCATGACATTCTTATAGATCATTTTCAACCATTAATTTGGACCTAACCCAACCTTAGCCCAACCTAGACCCAAGTCTAACCCAACACCCCCAAATTGACCAAATGCCCAAAATCCCTCTAATTGAACATCCAAATCAATTCAAAATCACTCCAAACCTTTTCAAAACCTCTTATGACAATAATATACACCAATTTGATCAATCAATGTAGCTCAATTCCATGACTAGCTGATCCCGAGTGTTTATATGCAACAGTATGACAATGACTTTAATTATAGTTTTCACTTATATTTCCTTACTTTGCAACAGTGCTAAGAACTTGATCCTAAAGAAAATAAGAATTTAATTTTTCAATTTTTATATATATTGGAATACTACGCATGTATACGTATCGTTATCAAGTAATATAAGACTTTTTGATTAAGCATTGAATATCGATCCCACGGGGAAAATACGCAATATGCACTATTAAAAAGCTAACTTCTATTTCAAAAAATTAAATTACTTAAACTACAAATATTTTTGCAGTATTAAAATTTAAATCTTTTTGGTATTTTAGATATTTTGACAGAATAGTAATAATTTAAAAAGATAACGTGAGTTTATGTAAAGAAAAGTACTAACTTCGATAAATATCTTTATTTTTATCATGAATCAGTAATAAGTATAGGAATTCTGTTGCAGAAGTATACTAATTGTGTTGTGCCAAAGAGAAGCAATTATATTCTTTACCCATACTAGAGATGCTATAAAGTACATTCGTTATATTAAAGTTTTAATAGTTCTGAAGACTGGCTAGGCAGGGAAGATACCAGCTCTCACTCTAGAGTTCCCTCGATTCCCTCCACCTTGGGGCTAACATCTTGTATCACAACCTAAAACAATAAACCAAGTTGGGGGCTTTAACTTGTCACTTTAAAGTCCTCTAACTCTAAACCCTTCAATGGTTATTTTCCTATTTATTTGCACTAAATCATTTTAATTATATTCTCATTCACACAAGCTCATGTGATTCTTTTCAATTGTTGACTGAGACAATACCAGCCCGGTTCTTATATGTTCTCACAATAAATTTTAATATCTGGATAGACCAAATTAAGAAGTAAATGAAGCTCATAGATTTAAATCATCACAACTTCTTCCAACATTAAAAATCAATACTCTCCATAACTTCTATCCAACACTTAATTCTTATCATTTTAATAAGAAAGATAAAGAAAACTACTCAGAATCCATGTAGTAAACAAAACCACACTTTAATTTAAAAGTAGAAATCATTGTCAAACCAACAATAAGACTCAATTAAAACCAAAAGTAGCCTAAAACAAAAGATAAAAACTTATCTCAAGTCCTCCATCAAACTCTTGAAGTTCCTTTGAATCTCTTCTCTTTTACAACACTCTCAAAATAAACTAAAAATAAGATGGATAAAGTGTTTGAATCTCTCCACAAGATTCTCCATGATTTTCTTCTCAAGATTCCAGCACTCTCTCCCTCTTCAAGCACCCACTTCAAATGTAAAAACTTCTTTATTTTATAAATCTCCAGAAGGTACTTTGATAACTCTTCAAAATGTGTCCCAATTTGATGAATTTCCTCAAGAGATGCCTCCTTTTAAGAGTTTTTAACTTGTATTTTCATCCTTGGTGGTTGTAGTCACCCTCTTAAGCCAATAGGTGCCTCAAATACATGTTCAAATTTCTGTCAAATGAAGAAAATTGCCAAATAACTTCCTCTGGCGCTTAAGCGTGGGGCCTCTGGCACATAGGCATGGCCTTCTATCTTTACGCAGTGTTTAAGTGTCGGATCTGGCGCTTAGGCGCCAAAACACTTTTGCACAATTTTCACATCTTTGCTCCAAATTTGATCCTTTTTCACTCCTTTTAGTACTTTTCATCTTTTTACTTGTACCTGAAAGAAAAATACACTATACCTTCCATTAAAGTGCAATATCTCAAAAATAGGTATAAAAATGTGTCTAAAATTACTATATATTATAGGTATATTAAAATCCCCCAAACTTAAAATGTTATTTGTTCTCAAGTGACACTTCAATCTTTAAAAATTAAATAAGTATGATATGTATATGAGTTTCTTTAGGAGTTACTAAAATTTTGATTTAAAAATTTAGTAGTCAAATTTAGAAAGAATATTCAGTAAATGAGACAAGTTCCCCTATTTAATATAAAAGATTAAATAGGGTTTATATTAAGTTGGGTTCGGACATGCTTCCTATAAGGGCAAGCCCCTATAGTTAATTACATCTTAAATGACCAAAATCACCTAAGAAGACTCTCGATAAAAATCATAAAATATTATATTCATGGAATTTCAAAGGGTAAGACTTCAATGAGATCGGACATAGAGGTGTGAAAGAGGAATGGCTTAAATTTGGAATATTTTGTTGTAGAGTCAAAAGAAGGAAGATCTACAGGATTTCATGGATCCACAGGAGAACCTCGGTGACTTCCCAAACTCTCATAATGTTTGGCTTTACATTTTAGGAATGAAATTATTTGATGTTTACTCAATCCAATTATTTAAAATATAGGGCGTACACTTGCACAGTGTCTGATCATGCAAATAACCTATGAATAATCAGGTTGTGACAAACGACAACCTCGGAATCCTAAGACAAGTTAGGGCTTATATTATATAGCAGAGCTATACAAAGGCCTAAAGATAAGGTGAGGATTTACGTTGTATAAGCAAGAAACCTCAAAATCTTATGGCTTTGTTCCTTATATCTAAGGAAGGAAGATTGGTTTAGCTGGGGAAGACATGTTTTGCTGTTGAAGATGGTCGTGCTCCCCACCATGCTATCTCCAAGCTCCTTGCCAGCACCACTATTTTCTATTGGATTCACTTAGTCTAAATGAATTTACTAAACTCAACTTAATGCTCAATCAAATAAACTATAAAATGTATGATATCAGTTTGGTCTACGAAACCATTTTACTTATAAGCCGACAAGTTCCCCTATTTAATATGGAAAATTAAATAGGGTATATATTAAGTTGGGTTCTTGAAAGTTTCCTTTAAAGTCAAGCTCTTATAATTAATTACATTTTAGATAACCGAAGTCACCTAAAAAAACTCTCGATAAAAATTAGGGGATATTGTCTTCAAAGAGGTCAAATGAATAAGACTTTTCAATGAGATCAGACAAAGAAGTGTGAAATGGGAATGACTCAAATTTGGAACATTTATTTTTGGAATCCTTAAGGAAGAAGAACTAGGACTAGGGGATGTCACGGATCCTAGGGAGAACCTCGGTGACTTCCCAGGATATCATATGGTTTGGCTTCAATTTAAAGAAGAAATATTTAAATGTTTCATCCTGCCATATTTATTAATTTGGGCTTACATTCTTGTGAAACAATCACACAAATAGCCTAGAAGATATGAGGATTTAGGTCATGACTAATGACAACCTCAAAATCACAAAATATGTTACGGCTTATATTTTATAGCAGATCCAAACAAAAGCTAAAGGAAAGTTGAGGATTTATGTCGCACTAGGTGGACAACCTCGAAATCTTATCGTTTGTTGTTTATTCTAAAGAATGGTTTAGCTAGTGTAGACATGTTTTGCTATTGATGATGGTCGTGCTGCCCACAATGCTAGCTCTAAGCTCCTTATCATAGCAAGTTTAAGTTTTCTAATGTGTCAAACTTCAAATTTTCTATGACCAGGTCTAAATTTTTTAATTAACCTCAATATAATGAAAATTTCGAGAAAGAAATTTCAAACTTCAAATTTTCTCCTTTATACCTTTTGAACTTAATATTCCACTGAATTAAACAAAACTCATACATAAAATACTCATACATAAAATAAAACTCATACATAAAATAAACAATTCATTTCACCAAAACAAACTAAAATTTACTTTAATAAATACTTTTTTTTGTTCTTGTTCATGGCAACTTTCGGCCCACTGACTTTTTTCCTGTCGTCTAGAGAAAAATGTTGGGACAGAGGCTGATCTTTGCTTTCAAGGATGGCTCGAGCCTCGCGGTAAAGGAGCTAAAAGAGGAGATGGCTCCTTAGGGCGATACCATAGACTTCAACATGGATTTTAACCAGATTGACATGGACTACAAAGGTCCTCTCATGGATGTAGTCAGCTGCAAAGAGAAAGAGGGATTGCCTTCACTACTGAGGGTGACTGCTAAAGATAACGTATCACACAAAGGCAAGAACGTGATAACAGAGCAAGATCTGATGGAAGGGCCCAGCCGTCTGCCCTTCATGGTAGCTACAACAATCGGGGGCCTAGTAGCCGTCAATAACGAACGACTGCCAAGTATTTCGCTTCACAGAACGCAACGAAGGAATGCTCGCCACAAGAAACAGAGAGCTTTTCTACGATAGAGCGCAGACGTCAGAGAGAGACGAATAACTTGTTCACCCCTATTCTTGAGGGGCATATTTATGATCCAGACATGAAAGAAACTTATGCTAGCCTACCCACCACGGATGAAGAACCAGGGTTCGTGATAGAGTCAGATACACTTTCAGTTTCAGATGTTTTATGCAAGGGTTGCCCGATGTGCAACGCTGAAATACCGGCCGGGACATCAGCCACAGGTGCGTTTGTAGAATGCCCTGATTGCAATGTTCTACATTTACAGCATTTCAGTACATTGGATAGTATACCTCAAGCACCGATGGGTCTCAAACTTCAGACTTTATGATGAATGAGCCATACGTCCCACTGGGGACAGATCAGTATGTACGTCAGTATGTACAATGGAGCCCAGAGTCGTACATCCCTCTAGATGCCGAGTATCGTGTTCTAGATCAACCAGCGCCAGTTTGGGTTCCTGCCAATGCTTGAAGGGAGGAATGCCCGCACCAGCTACCGACCCCTAATACGATGGAGTACTACAAAATAAGTAAAGTAAATAAAAGAGAATTTGAATTTTACAAAGAAGTTCAGGGAAAATTCATCAACATATTGGAGGGATTAGAACCCTATACCAGAGTCTTCTCAAAGACTAACGAACAAAGTATACTTGACTGCATTTTTGACTTAAGGGACAGAGGTCGAGTAGGTTTACTTATGGAAAGGACCTATTTCGAGCCAAGGAAATGGATGTGAGGAAAAAGGAGGATTACTATCCAGTGTGGCTGCTGCTACAACTTCACAAATGACAGAAAGGGGAATCCGCCTGGGATACTCAGACACGATCAAGTAGATCCGCTACCGCCAATGATAAAGTGGATGATCAAAAGAATGGTCAAATAGAGTATTCTGCCTACTACCTGCATTCCAAATAGTTTTATTATCAACATCTACGACGAGGGTGATTGCATTCCTCCACACATTGATCATCATGATTTTGTAAGACCCTTCTGTATGGTCTCATTTCTGAGCAAGAGCAATATTTTAATTGGGAAAGAAATCGATATCGTCGGCCCTGGTGAGTTCAGAGGTTCTATAGAGATTCCTCTACCAGTTTGTTCAGTGCTCATTCTTAAAGGCAACGGTGCAGATTTCGTCAAACATTGCATTCCAGGGGTACAAAACCGTAGGGTGTCTATGACTTTCCGCAGGATGGGTGACAGCAAAATGCCATAAGGATTCCAGCCGGACCCGAAAATGGAAGAGCTACTATTATACGAGCTATGAGAGGGTTGTACCTTTAAGTAAAAGCGAAGGGAACTCTTATCTTGGAGCATGGCTTAGAATGTTTGCTTGATCAGGAGCTCATCGTACTTGGTAGAGATGGTCAGACGATTCACTTTTTTTTATATAGCAACATGATATGTATCTGATTTATTCAGCCTACAATATATTCACTGCATGAGATGTTCTGAATGTACTTCGACATGGACTATATATTGTACATTTTTGAGGCGTTAACCTATGTTTGATTTGTAACATCTTTATGGGAGCAGATTAATAGAAATTTCTCTCAAAATGTGCCTTTTTTGTCAGTTGCCTTTTTGTGCGATGGATGAAAGCCACGAACCACGCGTTGGTTCAGAATTT
Source organism: Phalaenopsis equestris (assembly GCF_001263595.1). Classification (NCBI taxonomy): domain Eukaryota; kingdom Viridiplantae; phylum Streptophyta; class Magnoliopsida; order Asparagales; family Orchidaceae; genus Phalaenopsis; species Phalaenopsis equestris. The sequence continues at coordinate 12,379 of NW_018221121.1, forward strand.
CAATGAATAAAGAACAAAACAACAAATCTTTAACAATAAATAAAATTTAAATAAAATTAATCACCAATGAATAAACAACAAAACAAATTTCTTTTGAAAATCAACTAACTAAAATTAAAACTTTGAAAACATATTTTGAAAAATTAAATGTGATAAAAACAACAAGAAAAGGAAATAAATCTGTTGAGTGGATTCTATTATTTCGGAGTTTCTTATTCTTTGTGCGCGCAGCACAACCATCTTTATTTGCATTAACTCTCTTTACATTCCCGCGGAATTTCACATTCTCCACAAAACCCCACGAAACTCTGCAAATCTTCTTCAATAAAATCAATCTTTTCACGTGACACATTTCTGTAAATTCAACATCACAAACTCTCTACACTATTTTCATATGACTCTTGGGGTAAGTACCCAAATTTTGACTCCCCCAAATTTTGACTCCCCTTCAAATTTCAAATTCTCCGAAGATCGGTGTGAGGCCCCCTTCAATGGAAGTTAAGGCTTCCAATTTCGTTAAATTTCAAATTATCCGAAGATCGGTGTGAGGCCCCCTTCAATGGATGTTACGGCTTCTGATTTCTTCAAATTTCAAATTCTCCAAAGATTGGTGTGAGGCCCCCTTCAATGGATGTTAAGGCTTCCTATTCTTTTAAATTTCAAATTCTCTGAAGATCGGTGTGAGGCCCCCATCAATGGATGTTAAGGCTTCCGATTCCATCAAATTTCAAATTCTCCAAAGATCGGTGTGAGGCCCCCTTCAATGGACGTTAAGGTTTTCGATTCCTTCAAATTTTAAATTCTCCGAAGATCGGTGTGAGGCCCCCTTCAATGAATGTTAAGGCTTCCGATTCCTTCAAATTTCAAATTCTCTGAAGATCGGTGTGAGGCCCCTTCAACGGATGTTAATGCTTCCGATTTCTTCACATATTCTATTCACATATTCCCCACGAATTCACATGTGTGAATCTGCATATTTTTTGCATAAACACACATATTTTCCCATTACCTCTTGAGTTAGATGTGAGTCCTGGTGCTTTCCTTCTCAATGTAACACACATATTTTCTTGTCACCGCTTGGGTTGGATGTGAGTCCTAGTGCTTTCCTTCCTAACGTGACGCACATATTTCCTTGTCATCGCTTGGGTTGGATGTGAATCCTAGTGCTTTTCTTCCTAACGTGACACACATATTTTCTCGTTACCTCTTGAGTTGCGTTACCTTCCTGGTGCTTTCCTTCTCAATGTAACACATATTTTCTTGTCACCTCTTGGGTTGGATGTGATTCCTAGTGCCACCTCTTGGGTTGGATGT
>NW_018221121.1:13749-27961 GCF_001263595.1 Phalaenopsis equestris
ATATTTTCTCTTGGGTTGGATAGTTTGATGTGAGTCCTGGTGCTTTCCTTCTTAATGTAACGCACATATTTTCTTGTCACCGCTTAGGTCGGATGTGAGTCCTAGTGCTTTCCTTCCTAACGTGACACACATATTTTCTTGTTACCACTCGAGTTGGATGTGAGTACCAGCGCTTTCCTCCTCAATGTAGCAGATATTTTCTTTGGAGCCAGATGTGGGCCTCTATGTTTTCCATCCCGATTCAGTCCTCCCACACAATCCTATTCTTATATTTTGAAATAAGTTTCAAGACAACCTTAAATGTATTATGATATATGATTCTTATTTCGGGATTGATACCCAAATTTCAATTTTCACCTCAGGGTCAACATTTATATAATCACTCATATCCATTATAAATACTTGAAATTTTATAACTCAAAATTCATAGTGCTTTCCTTCTTAGCGTGATGCACATATTTTCTTATCACCTCTTGGGTTGGATGTGAGTCATAGTGCTTTCCTTCCCAACGTGACGCACATATTTTCTTTTCACAGCTTGGGTTGGATGTGAGTCCTAGTGCTTTGTTTCCTAATGTGACGCACATATTTTCTTGTCACCCCTTGGGTCGGATGTGAGTCCTAGTGCTTTCCTTCCAAATGTCTTAGCTGTTGTGTTGGATGTGAGTCCTGGTGCTTTCCTTCTCAATGTAACACACATATTTTCTTGTCACCACATGGGTTGGATGTGAGTTCTAGTCCTTTCCTTCCTAGCATGACACACATATTTTCTTCTCACCACTTGGGTTGGATGTGAATCTAGTGCTTTCCTTCCTAATGTGACACACATATTTTCTTGTTACCTCTTGAGTTGGATGTGAGTCCTGGTGCTTTTCCTCTCAATGTAACACACATATTTTCTTGTCACCGCTTGGGTTAGATGTGAGTCCTAGTGCTTTCCTTCCTAGCGTGATGCACATATTTTCTTATCACCTCTTGGGTTGGATGTGAGTCCTAGTGTTTTTCTTCTTAACGCGACACACATATTTTCTCGTTACCTCTTGAGTTGGATGTGAGTCCTGGTGCTTTCCTTGTCAATTTAACACACATATTTTTTTATCACCTCTTGGGTTGGATGTGAGTCCAAGTGCTTTCCTTCCTAGCGTGATGCACATATTTTCTTATCACCTCTTGGGTTGGATGTGAGTCATAGTTCTTTCCTTCTCAATGTGACGCACATATTTTCTTTTCACAGCTTGGGTTGGATGTGAGTCCTAGTGCTTTCCTTCCTAATGTTACGCACATATTTTCTTGTCACCGCTTGGGTTGGATGTGAGTCTTAGTGCTTTCCTTCCAAACGTGACGCACATATTTTTTCGTTACCTCTTGAGTTGGATGTGAGTCCTGGTGCTTTCCTTCTCAATGTAACGCACATATTTTCTTGTCTCTGCATGGGTTGGATGTGAGTTATAGTGCTTTCCTTCCTAGCATGACACACATATTTTCTTGTCACCGCTTGGGTTGGATGTGAATCCTAGTGCTTTCCTTCCTAATGTGACGCGCATACTTTCTTGTTACCTCTTGTGTTGGATGTGAGTCCTGGGGCTTTTCTTCTCAATGTAACACACATATTTTCTTGTCATCGCTTAGGTTAGATGTGAGTCCTAGTGCTTTCCTTCCTAGCGTGATGCACATATTTTCTTATCACCTATTGGGTTGGATGTGAGTCATAGTGCTTTCCTTCCCAACGTGACGCACATATTTTCTTTTCACAGCTTGAGTTGGATGTGAGTCCTAGTGCTTTCCTTCCTAACGGGACACACATAGTTTCTTGTTACCTCTTGAGTTGGATGTGAGTCCTGGCGTTTTCCTTCTCAATGTAACAGACATATTTTCCTGTCACCGCTTAGGTTGGATGTGAGTCCTAGTGCTTTCCTTCCTAGCGTGACGCACATATTTTTTTATCACCTCTTAGGTTGGATGTGAGTCCTAGTGCTTTCCTTCCTAACGCGACGCCATATTTTCTCGACGCACATATTTTCTTGTTACCACTCGAGTTGGATGTGAGTCCCAGTGCTTTCCTCCTCAATGTAGCAGATGTTTTCTTTGGAGCCGGATGTGTGCCTCTTTATTTTCCATCTCGATTAGGTCCTCCCACACAATCCTATTCTCATATTTTGAAATAAGTTTAAAGACCACCTTAAATGGATTATGACATGATTCTTATTTCGGGATTGATACCCAAATTTCAAAATATAAAAAAATCCCCCCTTAAAAGCACTTATATACTGACTCCTATCCATTATAAATGCCTGAAATTTCATAACTCAAAATTCACTCTCCAGTCCCAAGCGAGAGTCCCTACTCCTTGATTTCAATCAGACGATCACCTGCTAATTCCTCAAAAGAAACAAATCACACACATAACTCTACATGTACTTCTGTATCTGTTGAATTAGGATTTTGTATTGGTTTTTTTTTATCTCGTCGGTCAATGCCAATACGCACGGTGTGCTTGCCCAGCACACCACTCCTATTGGTGGTCCATTTGTTGACCTCACTTTTGGTTGAAGTTTAGTTTTTCCTTTTTAGTAGCTTAAGGTCTAGCCATAGGACTTTCCTATTGACTATTCTTAGAAAACTAGACAACGAACCCTCACCATTAGAAATTTCAAACTCTTCTCTACTCAACTTGAAGTTCCACATGTTGGTCCTAACCTCTAGCACTTAGTAGGTGAGGTCATTATAGGGGAACTCAAGATGAGTCAGTCTTAGGATTGCTTGACCTTAAGGTTGAACCTGGGTGTTGGTCTACTGCTAAGGCACTCACTTGCAATCACTTGCACTCACAATCACTCACTATCCTAAACTTAAACTTCTAGGCTTTGATCCCTTGATAGTTTTGGGAGACTCATGTAGGTGATCTCCTAAACCCATTAGTCTTGGGCTAGGGTTTGGCTAAGATCACTACATAGAGGACCCAAAATGGGGTTTCCATTGGTCCATGGCTTATTGATGGTGGTTGGTACCTCAACTCTACCAAGACACCCAACCTAGCCTTTTGCCCCTAAATTCTCCCAAATTACCTAGATACCTTTGGGACCCCCAATTTGGCCAAAATTTTCAAATCTAGCCAAAATACCCAACCTGTCACAAAAATCATTTCAAACACCTTGAAAACACCCAAACTACCCAAAATCACCAAAATTGGCCAAATTACGAAAATACCACTCCTTACCCCAAAAACCCCAAAATTTCAAAACCTCCCAAATATTCCCAATTTCATTTTTCTAAACTATCACATGACCCAATTTGGCCAATTTAACCATCTTTGATCAAAACCCCCAAATTACTCTTTAAAGGCCCATATTTTCCCCAAAGTTCTCCAAATGTCCATCAATTTGATCCCAATCTCCCCAAATTTCAATCCCAAACTCAAATTCACCTTCAATCTGACCAAAACAAACCAAATCTAAGCTCAGCTGACCCATTTTTTTAGCCCAATTTTGATTTACATCTAAACCCCAATTTTGGCTGCATGACTTGGTTCCACCAAATTGAACCCATGGCCTACTATATTTGTCACAATTTATGTTGAAAAACCTTCATAACATCTTCATATATCAAACTTAACCTTCAATTGGCCTTGGTAAAATCTCAAATTCATTTGATTTCAACCTAAGTCCAAAAGCCCCAAATTTGCCCCAAATTGACCATGTCTCAAAATCTCACCAAATTGATGGCCTTAGCCCCAAAATTTCCACTCTATCCCTTTATGAAAGTATTCACAACACCTCCCTTGATCATTTGAATTATTCAATTTGGACTTAGCCCAAGGCTAACCCAACCTAGACCCATGTCTAGCCCAACATACCCAAAATTGACCAAATTCCAAAAATCCTTCAAATTGACCTACCATTCAGACCAAATTCCAAAAATCCTTCAAATTGACCTACCAATTGAACTCAAAATCACCTCAACTCTTCACCAAAAATCTTCATAATAATCATCTACATAATGTTGACCAATCAATTGGGTCAATTGACATGGCTAACCTAGCCCAAACCCAAACTTAGATCACTTGAACCCACATTGAACTGATGCATTAAAGATGGCCTAACTACCCCAAAGTCAACAAATTAACTCCATCTTAGTCATGGATTAGACCCTAAGACTGAGCCAAAACCCATCTAACCACCTAAACTAAGCCATGGACCAAAGGTCCCCCAAATTAAGGGATTTTATTTCCAAAAATGCACATGCTTAAAATACCCTTACCAAAACTAAACCCCATTGCATTAAATTGCTTTGACAGATTCACCTGGATGGATGCCCTGAGCACCTACCCACCTCCCCCTGCCATGGCCGCTAGCCTAGCGGCTGGGAGAAGCTCAAAAATCGAGAGCCACCCCCATGGACCTTCACCCAAATCAAACCTATAGGCCAGCTCAGCCAAACCATATTGTAGAGCTCCTCTGCTCTCCACCAAAGCACCACAATGCACCCAAACATTTGCCCTGAGAGCCACCCCATGGCCATTTTTATAAAACTCACCTCCACGACCATGGGAGGTGTGCTAAATTTTTCTCAGAGAGAGCTTCTCAAATTAGTGATAGAGCGTCTTTGAGACCTCCACAGCCCATTCGAATTACTCCATTGCCTTGATTCTCACTGTGTAACCCTAATTTTGAGCTTAAAAATTAGGGCAGAAATAGGACATCACTAAAAAAGCCACCAAACTTCAATTTCTTGTGCCCACACCTTAACAACAGCAAGAGAAGATAAAGCCCCATCAAATTACCCTCTGAAATAGCCTTTACAATAGCTCTAGACCAACACCCAAAATCGGTCTTGATCAAAATCATACCTAGGCTTTACACTAAGACCAAAGGCTCAATCTCTAGCCTCCTTGGATCCCAACAAACGTGCCAAGGCCCTCTGATTGAAGCTTCACGTCTCAGAGCCAAGGTATAAAACCTCTCTTATTCCCAAGCCTATTTGAACTCTTCATTTGCTTTGAGTTGATTTCATGGCATCATAACTGTATGGATATGTTCCTCTAGTGTAGACGAGCATTTTAAAAAATTTTTCACTTAATTTGGTTAAGAAATGAAAGAGATCTTAAGGCTTGAAGATGGACGGTTCTCGGGCTAGGCTATCGGGGACAATGACGGGGAGCCGTCTGATCGCGCATGTATTGGATGGACGGTCGAGATCAAGCCAGACAGCGCTTCGGAACATAAGTCGTGGGCTGAGTCAGCTCTGAGGTGGATGGCGGCGTTAAATGGGAGCGCACCACGTGGAGCTTCAGAGTCGTCGTAGGTTGAGGTGGCGACGCGCGTTTAAATAGATAAATAGGGATTTAATTAATTCAGAAAATAACCCCTAGCTTTAAAAATTCAAATCTTGGTGTAGAAAAATCACAAAAATATGGAAATAATTTTAAGCCCATATGATGCATATTTTATCTTTAATTAATTAAATACTGATTTGAATCTTTTGATTCTCCATGCATATATGCATTTCATTGTAGCTTGAAATTTTAGCATGTTGTTGTCTATCTTAGGGAACATTCCCTAATTTTTCTGAAGTCAGAGGAGGTCCCTAGACAGAGAATCACATTTTTCAAGTTTATGTGCATTATTTTCTTAAAATAATCATGGAAATTAGCATGTTGCTTTGAAAAATCCAAGAAAATTTTGGAAGGTTTATTATGGAAAAGTTTGGAAGATTTATGATGACCAGAGAGCCTTTGAGATATTTTGTCATAAGTCAAGTCATTCAAAATATACCAAATCATTAAAAACCTTAAATCACTAAGATAATTAATTTTGAAAAATATAAACAATAAAATGACTTAATTTTTTATCGCTACTATTTTCTAGGATCCAGAGAACTCACCATAAAAACTCCAAATTATTTTGAGTTTATTTGGTAACTTAAGTTGATTTTTAAAGATAAATAATATTTTTGGCACCAAAATGATTTTTAAAAATCAAAATATAACCTGAAAAATTATAAAACTTATTTTTTTTAGTTATCTGTGATCAGGGGTATTTTATAAAAATAAAATAATATTTAAAATAAAAACTTAATTTTTAACCTATTTTTAAATATTTAAATAATTAAAAATCCATAAAAATCTTAAAAATAATAAAATTCAAGGAAATGTTCTAAATTATTTCCTAAGCAGTTAGGAATAATTAAAATATTTTTCCTAATTTTCTAAATAAAGATATTGAATTTCAAAGCGTAAAAATAATTTTTAAAGGGCTAAAATGGGTTTTCAATAAAAATAATGCCAATAAATCAAATAAAATTCAAAAAAATATAAAATCTTCTCCTCTGAGTTCTCTGACCTTAGGAGGACTTTTCAGAAATATAAAACTTAATTTTCTCTATTTAAAATAATTTATAATTAATAAATACCCCAGAACTTAAAATAATTCTTAAAATTCAAATAAAATTAAAAAAAATCATGAAATTTGGTCCAAAGGCTTCTCTGGTTTAGGTCTACCTCCATTAAAAATTTTAAGGGACTAGGATTAAATTTGAATTTTCTTTGGAAAATCCTATTTTTTTGCATGAAAATAATTATGTAAATTAAATTAAATCTTGAAAAATCACATTTTCTCCTCTGATGTCTTAATTGACCCATGAATGAGTAAGGATAAAAATTTCAAAGTCATTTGAATTGAATTTGACAAATTATGAAGTGTTAGAGTCTTAGGGGCAAATATGTAATTTTGGAAATTTAGCCTTAATTAACAATTAGGCTTAATTTAAAGAGGGAAATGGGTAACCTCTAATGTTAATTTGGATGTTTGAAACATAAGGCGTTAATTGGTAGAAACCAACTTCACTTTCCCAATTGAAAAGATTAGTTAATAAAGTTCTAAATTATTAAAATTTTCAAGTTTATTAAAATAAAATGAACCCAAAGCTTAGGGGCATGACTTTTGAAGTCAGTAATTAATCAATTTAACATCTCTATTTTGATTTTCAAATAAAATTCAAATCATGAATTATGACCACCTAAAGCTTAATTTTTTCAAAACTAATTAAGACACACACCTAGGACTTAAGTGCTTAGTAGTGACTTAGGCTAAATCAAGTTTCATTTAAATAAGGATTAGAAAAGTAAACATCATTTAAAATTAAAACATCTTTCAAATACTATAAACCCAATTATAACCAAAATTTGGTTAAGTGTTCCAATAACACTAACTTGCCTCTTTAGGAGTCTTCATCCACATAATTTTCAAAATTAAATTATAGATGATAATTACCTTACTCTTAGGGATAATTGAGACATCAATGTTCATTGAGCATTAGGGTGCTTTATAGGATGAATAATTAAGCAACATAAAATGTGTAAAAGAACTCGAGATTTTCCACCGGGCAGCAAGAGAGTAGCACAGACCTACTTCTTTCTCTAGATCTGTTGGATACCTCGAAGATCTACTAAACTTAATATATTTTGCTTGGCAACATCATCCTTAATTAAACTCCTAAGGACCAACAAGATATGACCTAGGGTTAGATAGGTCGTCAAAATTTTACTTCTTTGTCTCATATAAACTGCCTTAACCTGCCTTTTGAGTTTCAAGTGGTGGAACGAGAAGACTCACCAGGTACGCTTTTACAGTTTTAAGCGTTGTCTTTCTTGTACTTTAATACTGTGCTTTTATACCTGCAAACTTGCATGCTAAACAACGATGTCACCCTGCATGAAAACTAAAACTTTCAGGATAGCCAAAAAACCAAAACCAAAACAAAAACTAAAATCAACCAAAATAAAATTCACCGACACAGCATTCAAAATATAAAACAACTCAAAATTTAATCACAAACATCACACAAAACTATAAATTGTAACTAAATTAAGATGTCTCTATCGGATGATTGAGAATTCCTCGGAGGAGGTAACCTACGGTTGCTAACGAGGCTTCCCACGATCTAAATGAAATTATGGAACTCATTAAGTTGAGTTTAGTAAATTCATTTGTTTAACATGCCCCCATAAAATTTAAAGAGCTTCAACCATAGGGCCACCTAATTTGACATCATAACTTGACACACTAGAAAACTGAAACTCGTCGCAACAAGGAGCTTGGAGATAGCATGATGGGCAGCAAGACCATCTTCAACAGCAAAACCTATCTTCCCAAGATAAACCAATCTTCCTTCCTTAGACTTAAACAACAAAGCCATAGGACTTCGAGGTTGCTTGCTTTTGCAACGTAAATTCTCACATTATCCTTAGGCCTTTGCATAGCACTGCTATACAATATAAGCCGTAACTCGTCTTAGGATTCCGAGGTTGTCGTCCGTCACGACCTAATCCCTCACATCTTCCAGGCTATTTGTGTGATCTTTTCACATGAATATAAGCCCTAACTAATAAAATTGACAAGATGAAACACCTAAATGTTTCTCCTCAAAACTGAAGCCAAACATTAGGATAGCTAGGGAAGTCACAGGAGTTCTCCTCTGAACCCATGACATCCCCTAGTTCTTCCTCTTTTGAACTCGACAATAAAATGTTCCAAATTCGAACCAATCCCCTTTCACACATCTACGTCTGAACTCATTGAAAAGTCCTACCCTTTGAAACTCCTTGAAGATAATATTTCCTGATTTTTATCGAGAGTCTACTTATGTGACTTTGGACATTTAAGATGTAATTAACTATAGGGGCTTTCCCTTATAGGAAGCATGTCTGAACCCACCTTAATATAAACACTATTTAATCTTTTATATTAAATAAGGGAACCTGTATGCAAATACAAAGGTTTCGCAGACCAAACGGATGTCATATATTCCTTAATTTATTTGATCGAGCCTCATCATCAAGTCTTTTGTTTATCCTTCGGGATAGAGGATAGATACAGGGATAGATACAGGATTTGATGTACAGTGCTCTTTCATTTAAACTGTGAAAAATATTGGGTCAATTTAATTTCATATTTTACTAAAACTAAATATATATATATATGTAAATGAAAACGTCCTTCCGAAGCGGGCGATGGGACTTTGATTTCGGTGACCGACAGCTTCTTACGGGTAACTCTCCAATCAAAAATAGTGTCGACTTAAAAATAGTGTCGACAGTGCTGATATGAAATGTTAGCTCCTAGGCAGAGAGAATCGATGGAACTCTAGAGTAAGAGATGCCATCTTCCCTGCCTAGCCGATCTTCCAAACTATTCAAACTTTAAATTAACCAATGTTCTTTATAACATCTCTAGCAAGGGTAAAGAATAATATTTTCTCTATTTGGCACAACACAATTTGAATACTTCCACAAAAAAATTTTTAGATTTATTACCGATTCATGATAAGGAGAAACATGATAAGGAGAAAGATATTAAGGAGAAAGATATTTCATATTCAGTGTTTTTCTTTTACATAAACTCAAGTTATATTTAGAAGTTATTTCTGTTTTGTTAAACTATCAAAAATATTAAAAAGAATTTAATTTTAATTACTATAAAAATATCTATAGTTTAATTAATTGTCCTTTTGAAAAAGAAAGTTTGTTATTTACAAAGTGCATATTGTGAATTCTCCCTGTGGGTTTGATACTCGAGACTTAATCAGAAAGTTTTATATTGCTTGATAACGATACGTATACTTGCATAGTATCCCAATATATATTAAGTTAAAAAGTTAAATTCTTTTTTTCTCTAGGATCAAGTTTTTGGTCTTGTTGCAAAGTAAGGAAAGATAAGAAAAAAATATAATCAAATACATTGTTATACTATTGCATATAAACAGTCAGGATCACTTACCCCTATCAATTGTTGCCACTACCTCTGATCTCCTTTCAGATAACTTTGTTGGCTTCAACTCATTCGCCCTTTCCATGAACTCTAGTTGTGGGGTATCCTTTTGTAAGCTGCGGCTTTGCTAAGTAGCTTCTCAAAAGTTTTGATCGTAAGTCCCTTGAGTAAGAAATCTACTAAATCGTGGTTGTTTTGTAGTTGAATTTTGATTGCATATTATTCTTGAAGCTGTGTTTCGCACTTCATGCTGAGGTTTCTCTGTCGCAGCGTAGAATCTACTATCGTCTCAGTCAGTTTCTGTTGCTCAACCATGATATCACCCACGGTGACATGGTACTGAGCTCTGACAAACCGTACGACAAAAAGGATTTTCATTTCTGAAAATATCTTTATGAAGTAGTTGGGTAACTCTGCATACCAATCAAAAGCAGTCCCTGAAAAACTGCTCACAAACTGACGGAATAGTAGCGCATCACTACCTCCAGCATTTCAGTAACATGCTCGAAAGTGTGCAACATGTTGTCGGGGGTTTCCAGTCCCACTAAAAGTTTTGAACAAAGGTAATATAAAACTGATCTCGATGCTCTTTATAAATGTTAATGCGATGTATGTGATCTTACTTATAATTCTTTCTTTACAACGGTGCCAAAAACTTGATCACCAGCATCAACTAGGCATAGATTTGACTTCGAAGCAAATAAGAGTATAATTATTATATTTAAATATGAGATACTATGCAACTATGTGTATCTCTATCAAGTAATATCAAACTTTTTGATTAAGCCCCGAATATCGAACCCATAGGGAAAAATATAATATGTAACTACAAATCAGAAGAAATTAGATAACAAATTCTACTTAGCGAAATATTCCTACTTAAACTCTAGATGTTATAATAGGAATGAAAGTTCGATTCTTTTTATAATTTTTTATAATTGAAGATAATGTAAACAACTAACTAACTTAACTAGATATTTGTAAGATGAAGGCAATATAAATGAAATAACTTTTTCCTCATCATGAATCAGTAACAAGTATAAGAATTTTATTATGGAAGTATTCAATTTGTATTATGTCAAATAGGAGCAATATTATTTTTTACCCTTAATTTACCCTTACTAGAGATGTTAAAAAGAATATTGGTTAATTTACAGTTTAAATAGTCTTGAAGTCAGGTTAGATAAGGAAGATACTAGCTCTCACTAGAGTTTCCTCTTCTTCCTCCAACTGGAGGCTAACATCTCGTATCAAAAATTAAAACTATAAATCAAATTGGGGGTTTTAGCTTGTCACTCTATAGTCTTCTAATTCTACACCCTATAAAGTTTATTTTTCTATTTATTTACACTCAATCATATGAATTACATTCTCATTCATACAATTTCCTGTGATTCTTACTATTTGTTGATTAAGACAATACCATCTCAGATTATACATGTTCACACAGTAGGTATTAATATCTTAATTGGATAAATCAAGAAGTAAATAAAGTATAAGGTTTATAATCATCACAACTTCTTCCAACATTAAAGACTAATACTTTTGTTGACCTCATTTTTGGTTGAGGTCTAGCTTTATCCTCTTTAGTAGCCTAGGGACTAGCCATAGGACTTTCCTGTTGACTATTCTTAGAGGACTAAAAAAGGAACCCTCACCATTAGAAATTCTACACTCTTTTTTGCTCAACTTAAAGATCCACATATTGATTTTAACCTCTAGCACTAACCAAAGGAAAATATGTTGAGATTTTGATACCTATTTTACACTGATTTTGATGATATTTCACTTTAAAGAGGGGTATTTATGATGTTTTGTTATAGGTATGATGAATTATGGTCATTGGAGCAAAATGATACAAATACGGTGCAATTTAGAGCAAAAACGAGCAAGAACTGAAATTTTGCCCTGTCATCTTTCATTAAGTCTTTCGATGCTTAATCTATTTTACACTTCTTACATATTTTTGAATGAGGTTACACTTTAAAGGAAGGTTGTTTCTATGCTTATTTTGTAGGGTTATCTGTTAGGAACACAACGCAACTGAAATGGGGCGAAATGGAGCTAAAACAGAGAAAAACGGAGCGAAACGGTGGAGCTGCGCAGTTTGCTCGCCGAAGGCGCCAAAACAGCGCCGACGGTGAGATTTACCCGAGAAGACCGAAAAATGACAGAAAAGCTCGCCGACAGCGCCCTCGTGTCCGCCGACGGCGCCCGGGACGGTTATAGGCCAAAATTCAACGTATTTGGACATTTTCTTAAAAGGTTTCTTGTGGCAACTCTTCAAGCTCCATCCCTACACTTTAAAATAACGAATTTAGGTTAGAAAAAGAAGGATTTCTGTGAGAGGAATGCTAGGAAAAGTGTGGAGAAAGTTTAAGTTTCTTAGAATAAGAGTAGAAATGTAGATTTCTACTTTTTTGGAGAGATTGGAGAGGAAATTTTGAGAGAAATTATTAGGAGATGTTCTAGCATTGCATGGATCGGCGGGAGACTTTGTGGGAGAGATTTCTTTCTTTCTTGTAAGGGAAAAAACTAAGTATTGTGTTCTTCATTATCTTATGATTTTGTAAACACTTATCTAGTGGATTTGCTTTGGTTAAATGAAGTTTCTGTTGTATTTTCTTCGTGCTTTCTGATGGGCTTCTCTTACTCTCTCTTCTTGTTTGGAAATAATGGCATGAGAAGATTATGTCGTTGTTTTCATTTTACTTTTCTTTTGTAATGAGTAGAATTCATGTTTAGGATTTTGTGATGCATGTTAGAAGCGGATTTAATTATCAATGTTGCAAATTGAGAAAATTACTAGAAGAATATTGTATCTAGAAAGAATAATGAGGAACAAGGATATGAATAAATATAAAAAGGAAGAGCTGAAAGAAAAATTTAAATTTGAGGACTTTGTAGGAATCCCTGGATCTGGAAAAAATTAGGTTATTGATCAAGGATTACTTAATTGGAATTTTGATATTGGAATTTTGGAATTTTGATCCAGGAGGAATCATTTGTCGGACTAGCGACGTTAAAGCAAGTGCTTTATGGGAGACAACCCATAATTATCTGTGTGGTTTGATTTAGTATGCTTAAGAGTCATGTGCTTAAATGATTGTTAGTGTTGTATTGTGTTTGCTTTAGTGTGGATTGATCTGTTTGCTTGATGTTTGGTAGATGTTTGGATTTTTAGTGTTTTGATTTGCTTTTTGTGTGGCATGAGGGTGATGATTCCTTAAATTCTGATTATGGTTAGACTTGTATGTTCTCTTGTAGTAGTTGGATTGACGAGTCCACTACAACTCGGGTCTCACCCGAACTTGAGTTTTATAAGAGACATTATGAATTTTAACAATGATAGTTCCATCTTATATTTGTTACTTCCTTTCTTAGAATTTGTTTTCATTTGATAGGAGTCACGAGCCTATTTGATGAGTAACTTATAGATGATTTTACACTGTACTTATAACTGCTAGAGGTGCTTAATTATTGGGATATGGTGATGTCTAGTGTTGGTGCTCGAGAACCAATATATCAAGGATAATATTATCTTTGGGATTAGAATATATAAAATCATTTATAAGCACCCAATATATTTGTGTACTGATTCTGTTAGAAATTAGAAGTAAGTTAGTGAGATGTGATGAGATGGAGGAAGAATTGACCTCATTTATCTTGTTTGTGTGTTTGTGTTTGTGTTACAATTTATAAGAATTGAAGAACATTTTTATATTTCAATGCTGATACATGTTATGCTAGTTAGAACTTTGTTTAGTTATTTTCATTCTGGCATGTTTAGTTTAGATTTACTTTCTACTACATGTTTTCTATCCTAATAAATAATTGTAAATGTTTTTGATAGAAAATTTGTGGTAGATAGAATTTCTAAACTGTTTTTCTTCCTACTTATATTTTTTGCATTAAATGTTATACATGGTAAAAATCAAGTTTGGGGGTAGGAAGAAAAATGAAATTTTAAATTGAATAAACTCTCTTTTAGTTTAATATTATTGCAAGCATGTTGTAGACTTAATTTACTTCCTCCGGTTGTCATTTTATCTTGATTATGCATGCATATAAATTTTATAGGATATTGTAGTAGTAAGTAGACTTAATTTTTACTTTTTCTTCCTACTACATTTTATAGAATTAAATTCAAAATATTGAAAAATTTAAGTTTGGAGTAGGGAAGAAAAAGATTAACTATTAGATGTTCTCAATTTAAATATTTTCAAAAATTACTAATATGATTTTATTTAGTGAATTTAATTCAGAGAACTATATTTTCTAGATATTTAAATTTTATGGTAGATTTAAAGAAATATTTTTGTGATGAAAATTGATTTTATAGATTAAGATATTTAGTATAAGAGAATAAGACTATAGTTAACTATTTAAAGTAAATGAAACTATATTTTGAAGTATTAAAAATCTTGGAAATTCATTTGAGAAGAAAA
>NW_018221121.1:28023-28535 GCF_001263595.1 Phalaenopsis equestris
GAAAGAATGGTAATGTTCAAAATCATTAAAGACTATCCAAATATAGTAATCCTCACTTGAAAAAGGAAAAAGAAAGGATTGACAACAATCCCTGAAATGAAAAGAGAAATATATAGGATTGAAATTAATCCAAATGAAAAAGAGAAAAAAAAAGAAAAAAATATATATAAAAGTGAGGAGAAGCTTGAAGGAATGCCTAATAAAAAATTGGCTTCACTAGACCTGCCTAAAGAGAAAACCTAAATACATTCCTGAACTTATATTTATGGATTATCATCTTTTACTAGTAGTGTTCTCATGAAATTCTTATCATTTGAATATTTTAAGTGACTTGATATTACAACATATAGTCATTCTTGAAATGAATAGAAAATTAGAACTCTTAAACTTGATGACTAGATAATATTGCACCTACCGAATTAATTTAATTACTTAAATTTTTTCTGAAAATCTCACTATGGTATTTACTTAAATCAAACTTATAGTATTTCTGAATTAAAACTTTATTACAA
>NW_018221121.1:29487-30136 GCF_001263595.1 Phalaenopsis equestris
AGAAGATTATGTCGTTATTTTCATTTTGCTTTTCTTTTGTAATGAGTAGAATTCATGTTTAGGATTTTGTGATGCATGTTAGAAGCAGATTTAATTATCAATGTGATGGTTTTTACTTGCACTTTATTTACATTACAATAAAGGTCTGTTGTAGTGTTAAAATTCGTTGTAATTGCATTAAGACCCGAGAAGGCTGTGTAATTCTCAACAAAGTATAGAACCACATTCAGATTCCATGGATGGTTAAGTTCATGAGAGTTGAATGCAAATAAATAGGGAAATATACTTGATGGGTGTAGAATTAGAGATTTTAGGGTGACAGACTAAAATCCCCAATTCGGTCCTATTATTTGACTACTGAAGTGGAGATATTAGCCCTCAGGCAAGGGAAACATGAGAGCTCCGAAGTGAGAGCCAAAATCTTCCCAGTCTAGCCACGGATTCAGTAAACAAGCATAAGATTAGTCAATGTTCATTATGCCTAGACCAAAGGGTAAAGAGTAGAATTGCTTCTATTTGACACATACAATATTTAATGCATCTCATTCCTTTACATTATCCAATTCATTACATAAGAATAGTAGTTTTAATATCTCAAAATTCTCCAAACAAATTCATCCAAAAAATTCATCCTTTAGAATTAATATTT
>NW_018221121.1:30362-42205 GCF_001263595.1 Phalaenopsis equestris
CTGTGACTTTACAAAATCCTCACCATTAGAAATTCTAAACTCTTCTTTGCTCAACTTGAAGTTCCACATATTGGTCCTAACCTCTAACACTTAGTAGGTGGGGTCGATATGAGGGAGCTCAAGGGGCATGCCCATAGGATTGCTTGGCCTTAGGGTTGACCCTAACTAAACTTGGGTGGTCTAGTTTTGGTTAGATTAGCCTGCACACACCTTCTCACATACCCCTTTAATTTGGTCTCTTGACTCCTTTTGGAAAGCTCATGTGGATGGACCCAAACCTTAGTCCTTGGCTAAGAGGGTTAGGCCTAGCATTTTGAACATCCAAAATGAGTCCTCATATGGCTCTTATTAGTTTGGCATTTCTGCCTAGCTTACTTGCCCATTCTAGCCCAAAATCACCAAATTACCAAAATACCCCTACAATCCTAATTTTTGCCAAAAATCCCAAAATTACCCAAATTTTACCAAAATTCATTTAAAATCACTCACCACTACCTATATTGAACAAAATCACCAATATAACTAAATTTCTAAAATACCCCCAAAATTGCCAAAAAATACCAAAATGCCTCTCATAACCCAAAAATTCCAAAATTCCAAAACCTCCCAAAAATTCCAAAATCATCCCAAATATTTTGAATTTCAATTTTTAATCATCAATTTGACCCAATTTGACCAGTTTTACCCAGTTTCACCAAAACCCCCAATTTGCCCTAAAAGGCCCAATTTCCCTAAATTCACCCTGAATGTCCATGAATTTGATCCAAACCCAATCTAGCCCAATTCCAATTTCAAATCAAAATTCAATACCCATAATCCCAATTAAGCATCATGCCAAACTTCACAAAAAATATTTAATAAATTCAAAATCTTTTCTCATGCAAGTGAGCAAAGCCAAAGGGAAGCCATGAAGCCATTCCCAAGCCATATATGAGTCATGCGAGCCTTGCCACATCATCAAACTAATAATGGCAAAAGGCCAAGCCACTTTCAAGCACCTTAAGACTTTTTTAATCCCTCCCATGTATCACTCTAACCCGTGTTTCTCTTAATCCTCTTGGATGGTGATTCATCCCCACTGATTAAGCTAAGCCAAATGATATTCTCTTTAGGCCTAAACCAACCTTGATGAATGACTTGACACAATTTAACCCAAAATAGATCTTCCCCCATTCCATTTCAATTCAATGTCATTACACATGTCAACCCCAAATTGACTTCACCAAAACCAAGCCCTGACCTCCCTGAGCCAGATGGTGACCCCTCCCTAGTCAGTCGACCACCTTGGCTGCCTGAAAATCTAGGTCCAAATGCTCCACCTAGGCCAAAACTAAAAATTAAACCCATCAAAGCGGCCTCATTCCAATTGGATTGTTTCACATTTCTACCCTCCACATAAGTAACCTGAGTCACCCAATGGTTGACCCAATTGCAGCCTCTAAGCCCCCCTATTTAAATTCACACTCCATGGCCAAGGGGGGAGAGCTTGAAATTCCTTAGGGAGACTCTGTCAAATTGATCCCAGAGCTTCTTCATGACCCACCAAGTTGAATCTAACCATCCTTAAGCCCTCAAACCCACTGCCTGAGCTCAATTTTGGAGCTCAAAATTAAGCCCAGAACATGACATCCCTCTAGACTCCAATAAATTTAAATTAATTGCACCCACACCATCCCCTGAGTGAGAGAAGAAGAACTCCCATAGAAGCCCCATGAGCAGACCACCCTTGCGTGAACTTTATTCGAACCTCTAAATCGGTCTTGGTTGATTTCATATCTAGTTATTTCACCACAGGTTGAGGCTTCATCTAGGAGCTCTTTAGACTCAAGGCAAGCTTTTGGAAGCACCCAATCGAGGCCACACTTCTTGGGCAAATATATTGAGCTCTCTCCTTAAACCAAGCTTTATTTAATTCTCCATGCTTATATAATCCATTTAAGACTTTATCAACCATATGGATATGTTCTCCTAGTCAAGATGAGTCAATAGGAGCAAACCTCACTTAATTTAGTTTAGTATCGAGTGAGATATTAAGGTTTGAAGTTGGATGGTTCTCGGGTAAGGGACTTGGGGATGATGAACAGATGTCATTTGTTTCCGGGTGTATCAAACAGACGGTGCATGGAAGCTAACTAGGATGGCAGCACGAAATCAGAAGATGCCACGTGGAGATTTGGAGTTCTCGAGGTTGAGCTGGAGTCGCATCACTTAAGTAGAAAAATAAGGAATTTCTTATTTATTTAAATAGTAAGAACTTAAAAAATGCATATCTTTGTGTAGAAAAATCACAAAAATAAAATAAAAATACCCACTTGCTCAGTGAACAACGGAGAACAATGTGGAAATAATTTCAAGCTTATTTGATGCATGTGTAATTTTTAATTAATTAAATTTAATTTTTAGTCTTTTAATTCTTCACTCACCTAAACATTTCACGATGGCATGGGACCATGGGTTTTTGATGTATCTGTTGTTAGGTGTCTCCCCTGATTTTTCCAAGGTCAGGGGGAATCTCTAACCAAAGACATCTAATTTTCAAGATAATTGTCCCTATTTTGGTAAAATACTTATAAAAATTAAAATACTCATCATAAAATACAAAACTTATTTTGGTAGGTTCACTGTGGTCAGAGGACCCTAAGAAAAATATATACTTGGTTTAACTCATTAAAAATAATCTTAATTTCACACACAATAAAAACTAAAATAAAATTAATTTGGAGTAATTTTAAATATAAATGGCATAAAAATAATCCTCCACTATATTATAATATCAGAGGAGCTCCCCATAAAAATTTCAAGTCAATTGAAGTTAATTTGACCATTAAAATGGATTAATCAAGTTATAGTATTGGATATGGAGGAAGTTAAAGAAATTCCTATTATTTTGGGGAGACCATTTCCTGCAACAAAGAGAGTTGTGATAGATGTGAAAAAAGGAGAATTAAAAAAGGAGAATTAATAATGAAAATTAATAATGAGAGTTATTGATCAAGAAGTAACATTTAATATTGCAAAATTTATGAAATATACAGCAATAGAAAAAGATAATGAATGTTTTAGGATGTAACCAATACGGATTTTATAAAAACAAGAGCTTGTTTAAAGAATTTAAGAATGAGTTTGAAGATAAATTAGAGCAACTAGAATTTTTTTAAAATAAGTACGAAATAAAAGAAGAAGATTTGGATTATATTCAGGGTAAATTTTAAATTTTAGACTTGTTGGAAAAAGATAATAAAAATCTTATTCCTTCAAGTAGTAAACCACCTAAACTTAAACTGAAGATATTACCTGCCCATTTAAAATACGTATTTTTAGGAGAGTCATCTACATTGCCTGTTATTGTATCTTCTGAGTTAACTGAAATTCAAGAACAAAAATTAATAGAGATGTTGAAAAGATATAAAAAGGTTTTTGGATGGACTTTAGCAGATTTTAAAGGAATTAGTCATTCTATTTGTATGCGCATAATTGTATTAGATAAACAATATGAACCTAAAGCTGATCCTCAAAGGAGATTAAACCCAATAATGAAAGAAGTTGTTTAAAAAGAAATTTTAAAATGGTTAGATGCTGAAACTATATATCCTATTTCAGACAGTGCTTAGGTAAGTCTAATTCACTGTGTTTCGAAGAAAGGAGGAGTGACTGTAGAAGAAAATGAGAAAAATGAATTAATGCGAATAATACAAGTTATTGGTTGGAAAATTTTTATTGACTATAGAAAATTAAGCATGGCCACTAGAAAAGATTACTTTCCTTTACCTTTTCTAGACCAAATGTTGGATAGATTCGCTGGGAACAAATATTATTGCTTTTTAGATTGATATATCGGTTATCACCAAATTTTAATTGCTCCAAAGGATCAACATAAGATAACATTTACGAGCCCATATGGAACATTTGCTTTTCATAGAATGCTTTTTGGACTATGCAATGCACCTGCAACATTTCAAAGATGTATGATGTCAATCTTTAGCACTTTTATTGAACATGGAATGGAAGTGTTTATGGATTATTTTTTGGTATTTGGAACTTAGTTTGAATTATGTTTAAATAATTTAGAAAAAGTTTTGGAAGTATGTGAAAAAATCAACCTAGTACTAAATTAGGAAAAATGTCAATTTAAGGTTGCAGGAGGAATTGTACTTAGGCATAAAATTTCTGAAAATGACTTCAAAGTAGATCCTGCAAAAATTCAAATTATTGAAAAATTATCACCTCCTACTAATGTTAAATGGATAAGAAGTTTTTTAGGACATGCTGGTTTCTATATGTGTTACATAAATTTTTTTTCAAAAAAAACTAAACCATTATGCCAATTTTTAGAAAAAGACACGAAATTTGATTTTAATGAAGAATGCATAAAAGTATTTGAATTATTGATGGAATAATTAATCACTGCACCTATACTAGTGCCACCTAATTGGGAGAAACCATTTAAAATAATGTGCGATGCTAGTGATTATGCTATTTTGATTGTGTTAGGACAAAGGCACAACAAAGTTTTTAAATTAATATATTATGCTAGTAAAACTCTAAATGATGCTCAAATCAATTATACTACTATTGAAATAGAGTTACTCACTATTGTTTATGCCTTTAATAAATTTAGACCTTACTTAATTGGAACTAAATGTATAGTGCATACAGATCATTCTGCTATTAAATACTTAATGCAAAAGAAGGATGCTAAACCAAGATTAATTAGATGGATACTATTATTGCAAGAGTTTAATTTTATCGTAGTTGATAGAAAAAGAAATGATAATCAAATAACCGATCATTTTTTCTAGACTAGAAAGAGAAATGTTAGCTAATTTTTCAAATGAAATTTTAGATAATTTCCCTGATGAACAATTATATAGTATTGATGAAATGAATGTACCGTGATATGCAGATATAGTAAAAGATATAGTAAATTATATGTAAATTATATTGTAAGTGATATTTTACCACCTGATATAAAAAATCTACTATTAAAGAAATGTATACATGATTCAAAATTTTATTTTTGGGATGACCCATATATATATAAACAATATAAAGATCTAATTATTAAAAGGTGTGTGCATTATGAGGAAACTCAACGGATAATTGAAAGGTGTCATGATTCAAAATTTGGAGAACATTTTGGAATAAATAGAACTACATATAAGGTTTTGCAATCTGGATTTTATTGGTCTACTCTTTTTATAGATGTTAATGAATATATTAAAACATGTGATCAATGTCAACGAGTAGGAAATATTTTTAGAAAAAATGAAATGCCTCTAAATTACACATTAGAAGTTGAAAATTTTGATATGTGGGGATTAGATTTTATGGGACCATTTATGTCTTCATTTGAAAATTTATATATATTACTTGCTCTTAATTATATGTCCAAATGGATTGAAGCTATTATTGTGCCTAAATGTGATGCTCGGAGTGTTTCTAAATTTTTAATTAAAAATATTTTTACAAGGTACGGAATGCGATTGAGGATCTCAGAGAATCGAAAAATTGATTAAGAAATATGATATTATGCATAAATTTTATACTGATTATAATTCTCAGACCACTAGTCTAGCAGAGATATCAAATCGTGAAATTAACTGAATTCTAGAAAAAGTTGTAAATACTTATAAATTGAATTGGTTTGCTAGATTAGATACTGCATTATGGGTATACAGAACTGCTTATAAGACTTCTATAGGAATGTCCCCATATAGACTTATTTTTCGAAAAACATGCCACTTACTAGTAGAATTGAAACATAAAGCATTTTGGGCTATTAAGGAATTTAATTTTAATTTAAGAGATGCTGGTGAGAAAATATTATTGTAACTCAATGAACTTGAGGAGATTAGAGATGATGCATATTATAACGCAAAAATCTATAAAGAGAAAATGAAAATATGGCATGATCGAAAGATTATTCAAAAGAAGTTTGAACCTGGACAAGAAGTTTTATTATATAATACAAGATTGAGATTACTTTCAAGAAAACTGAAATTCAGATGGCTAAGACCATTTAAAGTGATTAAAGTCTATCACTATGGAACTTTTATTGTTAAAGATTCTAAAACTGAAAAGATATTTAAAGTTAATGGGCATCGACTGAAATATTTTTATGAAGGGCACATACCACAATTTAAAAAAGTTTTAATGTTAAGTCAACCCAACTAATCAAATGATATGTCAGGCCGACGACGTTAAACCAAGCGCTTTGTGGGAGGCAACCCATATATATCTATGTATTACTATTTTGTTTGATAAGGGTTTTATATATTATTAGATAATAATCTTACATAATTTTATATATTATAAATTAAGACAAATATTGATATTAGAGGAAAATTTGGAATCAAATTGATCAAAAAAAAAATTAAAGTCACAATTTTTTGCCACTGGCACCGACGACGCCCGCGTAAATGGACCATAGCGCCTACAGAGCAATTGGGAGCACCAATGGCGCCGATATCAGTTTGATGGTTTAGGATGAATTTTGGCAGACTTTGGCGGGATTTTGCTCTGTAACAACCGTTGGGAGGTGTTTTCAAATTCCTAAAAATTACCTTAGACAACCAAAAACTTCCTATTTTTGAATTCCATGGCCTCCAATTCCAGAAATACTTCAAGGTATGGAGTTTTCAATAAAAGAAAGTTTATCAGTTTTAACCTGTAGAGATTATATGATAAAGTTATTACAAAGAAGAGATTGATCAAGGAGGGAGGTTTTATCAATCACGGATTGATTAATCAAAGTTCTCTAATTGATAAAATCATTATACAAAGACGACGAGAAGTTCTGTGCTACACTATCGTTGAAGTTGTTGTACCAGTAGTGAAGGAGTTCTATGAAAATTTATAATGAATTACCCAAGGATTTGTCTTCATATGAGGTAAGGCTGTACCATTTACTCCTGGAAGAATTAATGAATTATATATACTAGAAAATGTTCCAATCTATCATTATACAAATTTTATCTCAACGAGAGATTTGATGCAAGATGTCTATTATTTTCTGATGGATGAAAGTGATATTTGGGAAATGCGAGATGAATGATATGTTAGTTTCTCTGCTTCATTGCTTAATCCAATATCGAAGAAGTGTCATTTCTTCATTTTTGCAAAATTACTTCCTACCATGTAGATTAGTAGAGTCACCAAAGAAAGTGCTATTTTGAATTATTGCATTCATATGGAAAATCCCATTGATATAGGATCTATCATATTTAAATCTGTTATGGATATTATTATGAATAGGCTAATTTATGAACTTTGGCATCCTTCCACAATTTTCCTTCTTTGCAGTCAATCTCAAGTTCCATATGAAAGTTGGGAAAAAGTTTTATTACCTTGGGAGCCCATGAGTCCTATTGATGACAATTATGTTGGTAATGGGAATGAAGCATTAGATATTATCTTAGATCACTCATCACATGCTTCTACTTCATTGATGCAACCAATGGTTGGAAGTTCACTTGCTGTAGAAAAGAAATTGAAAATAATTGAAACAGAACTTCAAAGTATTGCGAATGCAATAGGAGATCTTAATTACCTTTTTTATCACCTATATTGGAGGATGAAAGAGAATTTTGATCATACTGGAACAATTGAAGCAAGATTAGTACGAATGTTCTAAGAAAAATGATGGATTGAAGAAAACTTGACTGATAAATTCCCGTACCGACCCTTCTATAATTTGTACGTTCATTACCAGTCTATGTGAGATATTAGAGAAGGAGAAAGCACTGAAGATGAGGCAGAATAATTGAAGAATTTCAGAATAATGAGGCAGAATAATTGAAGAATTTGGACTCTCTACTAGTTTAAAATACTTATGTACTTTATGTGATTGTGTGGAATTAATTTAGTTTGTTTTGCTTTAGAATTCTGAACTTTGATTTTGTGTATAGCTTTGTGTCAGCGTTTAGTGTCGTTGCTTGATTTTCATGCTGATTTATAATTAGTTTGTTTAATATGTGTGATTGTGTGATTAGAAAAATATGTTTGTAAAAGTGTATTTTCATAATAAAAAGTTAGTTTGTTGTTGTTTGTGAAAATGATTGTTTTTGAAAATGTTTGTTTGTGAATTATTGTTAGATAAAAAATTTGTCTTTAAAAATACTAAAAAAACTTTGGAGTAAATTGAAACGAAATTGAAAATTTAAAAAAATCAAAAATTAAAATTTTGGGCCTTCAGCGCCGACGGCGCCTTCAACCCGAGAACAGCCTTTAACCCCTAAAATTCACGATTTTCACTATAAACCTCCATTTTTACTCTTTGAGTCACCTTCAACCTTCGGTTTTCGCACCTAGGGCTTCATTTTAGCCGGATTTGAGGCGATTTTAAGGCAAAGGAACTTCAGCTTTCATCTTCTGTAGGTAAGAGCTATACTTTAAACTAAAATTTTTAATTTTCACCAAGGATTTATCTCACATTCCCGAGATCCAAAAGTTTTTAAATTTTTTGAGAGATTTTGAGAAAATCCTTTGGTGAATAACTCTTACTTAGTGGATTTAAGTTTAAAACATTTTACATTGTGATTTTTGAAACATTTTACATTGTGATTTTTATTGTGATTTTTGAAATTTTTAGAATTTATTCGAATTTTTATCAATTCTTTCTTAGATTTCCCATGGCCCCAAGACGAGTGAAGGAAAAAAGAACAGTAGATTTTGACGATAAAAAATTTGTTAGCTTCAGGACTAGTGCTTGATTCAATAGTCTACTTGAGCATTAAAAAGTAATTATGTATCTTGGTTTTAAAAATCTGGGTGGAGAAGTCGAGCGACTAATCAATGCTCGGCAGTGGAAAAATTTATGTTATTTTATTGTCAATGCTTCTGATGCAATTATTGGTGTAGTGATAGAATTATATGCCAACTTTACGGAAGCTCTGATGATTTTGTTTTTGTTTGTGGAAAAAGGGTGGAGTTTACTCCAAGAAAAATTAATGAGTTTTATCAGTTGGAAGATGTTTATAGTTGCTAGTATAAATCATTTTCTGCTACGAATAAGGCTTTAGATGAGGTTATTTTTTTTCTTACTGATAGAAAAGGAACCTGGAAAGTAAAAAATGATGTTAAGGTAAACTTTCCTCTTTCTATGCTTAATGTAGTATCTAAGGCCTGACGCTACTTTATTTCTGGAAGAAGGATTCCGACAAATCATCATAGTGAGGTGACCAAGGATAGAGCCATCCTAAACTTCTGTATTTAGCAAGTGATGATGATAAATGTAGGCTCTATTTTCTATATGAACACTAAATTTATTCCTTTGGGAGAGACCACTGGTGGTTTGGCACACCCTTCACTTATTTTTACACTCTGTGAATAAGCAGGAGTTGATTTTAACCTGAGGAAGAGAGGATTGAGCCTCTAAAACCTATTGCACCTGCCAATATAAAGACATATGAATCTCATGTTGACTGGAGATTTAGAAGTAAGACCAGAAATATTCATTCTACTTCAAGGACCCCTACTTCTAATGACCCTACTAACCGGGAACTTTTAGACCAGATGATGATCCAGCAGGGAGATATCTTAAGAATAGATCATAGATTGCAAAACATTGATGCTAGAAATGCTCACATTGATGATTTGATACTGCAAAAGTTTGAATATGATGCTGCTTATGATGTTGTGCTGGTTAGATACATGAGGGGTGATCATTCAATTCAGTTCCCTACTCACCCTGTTCTTACTCCATATCAGCGGCAGAATTTGGGTGCAGAAGAGGAAGATGGTGATGATGATTGGTGATTTTTTTTAGTTTATGTTTAATTTTAATTGTTATTATGTTGTTTGTTTTTTTAATATTGTTGAGATTGTTTGCTAGATTGTGAGACTTAGTTTTGTTGTTATGTTATGTTGTGAAACTATAGTTTGTAAAATTGTTTTTATTTCTGAAATTTAGTTTAATTCTTTTGTAAGTTTTAGCATTTTATTAAATGTATTATATTTAACTCTTTCTCAGCAAATTTTATATGTATTATGGACTATTTAATGTTTTAAGTCTTGTAGTTTTTTCATATTAGCACCTGTAGTATTTCAGAATTAAAGTTTCAAAATCAGAATCTTCAACAGGTATGTCTTTTCTTTATATATTTAATGTTTTCTTTCACCCTTAATTTTTCAGTTCTTCATTTAAAATCCTTTTAAAAATTTTCGGTTTGGGGGGGGAAAGAAAAATTACTTTTTAAAAGAAGAAAATTTTATTTGTCCTCACTTAACTATATTTTCAAAATTTTAAATTTAACATGACTTTTAGTATTAGGGGTTAACTTTAGATAACTATATTTATGTTTCTAAATGTATAGTAAACTTAAGTAAAAATTTATAATAGTAAAGGTTAATTTTAAAGAGTAAGATATTTGGTATGAAAGAATAGGACTATGTTTTTTTTTTATTTTAAGTATAGAAATTTATATTTTTGAAGTATTAAAAGTTTTAGAGATTCATGTAAAAGGAAAGGAATTAAACTTTATGAAATCTTTAAGTTAATATAAATTTGTTAAGTGAAGGAATGTAAAAGAGTTTTTGACTTTAAGAAGAGGATTGTGAAGTTTAGAATCATTAAAGGCTATCCAAATATAGTAATCCTTACATAAAAAAAAGAAAGAAAAAAAAGAAAAGAAAATAAAAGAAAAGAAAAAGGAGGAGATGCCTAATCAAAAATTGGCTTCACTTGAATCAACTCTAGGAAAGAGCTTTATTACATTTTCTAAACTTGTAAACTTAACTACATTTCTAAACTTTATTTGAGTATTAGCTTATCTACTTGTAATGTTTTGTGAAGTTCTTTTTCATATGAATATTCTAAGTGACTTTAGTATGACAATTTGCATTTTTTTTAAAAGAATAGAGAATCAAAAATCTTGGACTTGATTACTGAATATTCTTATACCTTTAGTATTAATTGGAGTTATTTTGAATTTTTCTTAAGTTATGATACTATGTTTAGTGGACTAAAATATGAAAATCTAAAAGTTAAATTCTTTACCATAAGTCATATTTTTATATAGTAGAGGAGTTACTTGAGGACAAGTGACATATAAGTTTGAGGGATTTTGATACACTAAAAATATATGCATTTTTAAACCCATATTTTATACTCATTTTTTGTGATATTGCACTTTAATGAAAGGTATTTTTATATTTTCATGTAGGTTGTTGAATTTTAGGACTTAAAGCAAAAAGGAAGCAAAAAGGATGGAATTTGAAGTCAAAATGGTGTTTTTGAGAAATACTCAGCGCCGACGGCGCAGACCAACAGAACAGATGGTGGAATTTCCTCAGCACAGACAAAGTCACCGACGGCACTAGAAACAGCACTGATAGCGTCGTTTGACAGAGAGCAGCCAATTAATTAAATGAACACTTGCGCTAACGACACCAATGTCGGTTCAGTCCCTGTTTCTAGAAGATTCGACAAATTTGGACGCTTTTTGAAGAGTTTTTGGAGGCACCTATTGGAGAACCAACTCTAGGCGTTATTCGGGGCCAAAATTGATCAGAAAAGCGACTTTTCCTGACATCTCATCGCCCCAATTTAACCTTCCACAAATCAGACATTTTTCCATTTTTCATTCCACAACCATTTAGAGTTCATTGCTCTTATAATTTAGAATTTTGTGGTGAGATTTAGTGTGAACTCTTATCTAAGAGTGTCGGAGAAGGAGAAAAGTCAGAGATTTCTTCTTCCTACATTTCCTAGAAGAGGCTATAAGGGATTTTCTTTGAGAAAGAGTTTCAGATAAGTGTTGTCTGTTTATTAGTGTTGTGTGAACTTTCTTTTATATATGAAATTTTAATTTTGTTGTATCTTTCTCATGAAGTCTGAGTAGTTT
>NW_018221121.1:42226-51187 GCF_001263595.1 Phalaenopsis equestris
TGCCAATATTAAAATATAAAATAAATTGTGATAATTTTTCTACTCCGAACTTAACTTACTTTTTGATCTGGCCAATTGAATTGTTAAAATGTATTGTGAAATATATGATTCGGGAAATGGAGTATGATTACTGCAACAGAGTGAGGATTATATTTGATTCCATGAAGGAGAAATTCATTCATGGAATTAAGTGCAAATGAATAAGGAAATATACATTTTTGGGTGTAAAGTTGTAGATACTTTAGGGTGACAAAGTAAAATCCCAAATTCGGTCTTAGTGTTTAGAAACTAAAGCGAGAGTTAGCCTTTAGGTGAAGGGAAGTGGGAACTCTGGAGTGAGAGCCAGTATCTTCCTAGCCTAGCCACGGATTTAGGTACTAAACTTGGGATTAGCCAATAATTTTCTATAACACTGTATCAAGGTAGAGAATTAAAACTACTCCTATTTAGCACAATACAGATTAAAACCATTGATCTCATCTCATTTTACAAAAATCTCAACATAGTGGGAAAGATGTTTTTTCACATAAGAAATCTTCATCACATAAACATAGTTTTATAGTTTAGTAGGTTTAGTAGTTACTGTTTAAACTAATTTTGCTAGTTATTAAAGAATTTAGTTCTGATAATATCTCAACATTTGAAATTAGTGACAGTAATTTCATTTTACTTTATGCAGGAATTTCATTTTGGCTTTGGCTTTCTGTGAATTTCCTATTAAATTATCATTTCAAATTTAAATCTTCTCCATATGATTGATATTTGGAACTTAAATATAAAGTCTTTTATTACTTGATAATGATATGTATACTTGCGTATAATTTCCATGTTAATTGCTTAAATTTTTTATTCATAAAATATTGCATCAAGCTTTTGACACCATTGCATAGCGGAGTCAACAATATAATTTTTACAAAATTATACTTCATCGGGATCACCTCCGGTTGCTAACGAGATTTCTCATGATCTAAATGAAAATATGGAACTCATAAAGTTGAGTTTAGTAAATTCAGGTGAATTGAAAAGAAAATAGTGGTGCCAGAATGAGGGAACCGTAGGATCCTAACTAGTGTCGCTTTAATCAACTTTAATATCCCCCATAATATTTAACCCCCATAATATTTAAATATTTAAAATAACCATAACCTTAGAAAACATTTGATTTGACATCAAGACTTGACACATTAGAGAACTTAAACTCGCCACGACAAGGAGCTTGACAAGGAGCTTGGAGCTAGTGTTGTGGGCAGCATGACCATCTTCAATAGCAAAACAAGTCTACACCAGCTAAACCGTTCTTAGAATTAAATAACAATCCATAAGATTTTGAGGTTGTTTCCCTAGTGTGACATAAATCCTCAACTTATTATTAGGCCTTTGTATGGTTTTGCTATACAAAATAAGCTCTAGCTCATCGTAGGATTCTGAGGTTATCATTCGTCACGACCTAAACCCTCACATCTTCTAGGGTATTTGTGTGATCGTTTTACATGAATGTAAGCCCTAATTAATAAAATCGGCAAGATGAATCACTCAATAGTTCTATTCTCCAAAATTGAAGCCAAACAGTAGGATAGTCTGGAAAGTTCCTGAGGTTCTCCTCAGGATCTGTGACATCCTCTAGTTCTTCTCCCTTTAGATTAAAAAATAAAATTGTCTAAATTTGAGTCATTCCCCTTTCACACCTCCTTATCCGATCTCGCTGAAAGGTCCTATTCTTTGAAGTTCTTGAAGATAATATCCCCTAATTTTTATCGAGAGTTTTCTTAGGTGACTTCAGTTATCTAAGATATAATTAACTATAGGGGTTTGCCCTTACAGGAAGCTTTTCCGAACCCAGCTTAATATAAACTCTATTTCATTTTTCATATTAAATAAGAAAACTTGTCGGCTTATAATAAAATGATTTTGCAGGCCAAACGGATGTCATATATTTCTTAGTTTATTTGATTGAACCTCATCCTCAATTATTGTGATTATCTTTTGGGATAGATACATAGCTTAAAGGTGTAGTTCTCTTTCATCTAAACATTGAAAGATATGAGATCAGCTTGATTTCATATTTTTCTAAACTTTTATATATATATAAAAGTTTAGGGTTTTCATTACGGCGACCGACAACTTCCACAGGACGATCCCCCCTAAAATTGTGCAGACAGCTTTACACAACTTCCATCCAATATTTAATCACTTATCATTTTAAGAAAAAAGAAAAAGAAAACTACTCAGATTTCATCAAGAAAACACATCCACACTTATGTTTGAAAGTAGAAATTATGCAAACAAACAAGAAGTCTAAATTAAAACCAAATATAGTCACAAAGATAAAAAATTATCTAAAATCCTCTCTACCAAAGTCTTTGAATCACTTCCTTTACTTATAATACAAAATACAACTTAAAATAAAAAGAAAAGTGGCGGCGGCGGCTATGGGCTGCGGCGGCGGCGTATGGTGACCGAAATGGGGGTTGGCTCTCTAGATGGATGCCCCTTTCTCTTCAATCCAAGTCTTCTTTTATAATTTTTCAAAAGGTGCCTTGGTTTCTCTTCAAAATGTGTAAACATTAAAGGAATCTTCTAGAAGTTGCCTCTTTTCAAAAGCCATTTGAATGAATCTTCGTGTCCATTAACTATTTCTCACGTTTTCACCAAGGGTTGCTTCAAACAACTCTTCAAAAATTCATCCAAATTCCTTGAATCATCAAGTAACTACTTCTAGCGCTTAAGTGCGGGGTTCTGAGCGCTTATGTGCAACTTTCTCTGTTTCACTGAAGCATAAGCACCAGTCTTGGGCGCTTAGGTACCTCAGCTCAATTTCACACTTTCATCATTTTTGCTCCAAATTTGATCCTTTTTCACTCCTTTCACCATTTTTCATTCATTTGATTGTACCTAAAAGAAAAATACACAAATACCTTTCATTAAAATGCAATATCTCAAAAAAAGGTATGCAAATGTGTATATAAAGACTATATATTTGAGTTATAGGTATAAAAATGTGTATATAAAGACTATATATTTAGGTGTATGAAGTTCCAGAGTTATATCAAAATCCCCCAAACTTAAAATGTTACTTTCCCTCAAGTGACATTCCAATCCTTTCAAATCAAAATATGTAGATTATGAAAATGAGTTTCTTTAGGATATTCTAAAATTTTGATGTTGAAATATAGTAGTCCAATTTAGAAAAAAACATTAGTATATGAGACCAACTTAGAGTTTAGAAGTTTTTAATGTACAGAAAGTTTTTAATGTTTAGAAGTTTTTAATGTACAGAAATCTAAAAATATGAGATCCTATCTAGTTCATAAATTTTGTAAATTTTCCAAATATAGAGTTTAGGCATTCTATCTTCTCCACTTAAAAATTTTTATTAAGAATGATTACAATTATTATATTATATCCTTAAGCTTAAGATTTTCTCAATTCTTATACTTTAAAAAGATCAGACGTGGAACCAATATTTTGATTAGGCACTAGTCCTTAAGCTTCTCCTCCCTTTTTCAATTTTTTTTTTTTATTTTTTATTATGAGGATTACTATACTTGATAGGTCTTTAGAGATTTTGAATTCCACTCCTTCTTCCTTAAAAAAATTCCGATATAAATCTTTTACTTAAAAATATAATAATAGTTTTAAAAATTATTGTTAATAAAAGAAGTTTACGTATTGAAAATAAAAGTCTAATCCTTCTAAACTTTTCAAAAATATAATTTCTCCTACTAAAGATAGCTACACAATATTTATCATTTTCACACTAAAACTGTTAACTTTAAGTTTTTATTCATTACTTTAGATTTTAACTAAATTTTCTTATTCACTTCTATATTCAAAATTTTACTTTCCTAAGATAACTTCACATACATAATCATTTTTTTTTCAAATCAAAATCAAATTTATTTGTAGCACATTTGAGAATAAATAAACTTCAAGTTTTTAGAAAATTTATCATCCCTCCCTCCAAACTTAAATTTTTAATAAGATAAAACATTTTAGCATCATATATATATATATATATATATATCAAATTTTGATTTAATTTAAACATTTAGAGTATCATTAAATTTCTATGCAGTGGAGAATAACATAAAAGCAAATAAACACGCCAACAGAGTTTCACAACTGCAACATAAAGAAAATACCTAGTAGTAAATTGAAAATTTTAAACATGAATTTCTTAAGTGAATGTTAGTAGCATTCTAAACCTTCCTAAGATTTAAGATTGTTCAACACAGACGAACTAAATACACTAAATAACATAGTTAACACAATTCCTACCACTATAACAAAATATTACTACTCACAAGAATATAAATACATCACAACAGTGACTAACAAAATGAAAGAAAATTAAAACTAACAGTCTCAACAACTACAACTTAAAACAAAACAATGGTACAGTATAATTGTACCACCAAAATTTTACAATAATACAATAAAACTAAACAATAGAACTCAGTCTAATCATCCTCCTCCTCATCAGCATCACTTTCATCACTGTGACAAACAGCTGTAAGCTCGTATGATGGATATTTTGGATATGAATGGAAAACTATAGTTTGGTCATAGATGAGTGGAATTTCTCCTCATAATCGCCATGTCTCCTCATATATCCATTTATATGATCTACAAAATTTTCTAAATTCAATACCTTATCAGCAGTATAGTTGATGTTATCTAACATCCTCTTCAATAATAGTGATTGTGAATCAGATTTAGAAGTTTGACCTTATGATGTCTAAGCATGTGAGGTAGAAGCACAAAATGTAGAGGCACCTGAACTGCTAGAAAATCCACCTCTTCAGCCAAAGATCGAGTGATGTGAAAAATTCTTCACATTAACACTTGTAATAGGCTTGAGTGGCTGTAGTATTTGTTCCTATCTATCAAATCTAAGATCTGCTTGCTCGCATAATGAAAAGATCAAAGATGTAAATCCTAAACCTACAGTAGTAGTAGCAATGACAGAAATGGTGATAGTATCATAAATCAGAGCTCAAATTCAATGGGCTTGAACTGCTGAATGCAATAGTTTAAGGTAGCTCTATCTTGGGTCACTTCACTGAGGTGATTTGTTGGCAGCAGATGAGCAGAAATAAAAAAAGAAATAAAGTAGTGCCACTCCTTTAATGTGGCATCTAACTTTGACGTGGGGAAGTTGACTCTTTTGGATAGTAATCTTCCACAATCCTCTTCCACCAGTCAATAATGATATAATTTCGTCCAACTCCTCATTCGGACTATAGTTTGATTAAAAACATAATGTACTAGGGGGCAAATGATAGAACGGAATTGTTATCTTCGGAGAGAAAGGTACTTGTTTTCCTCAAACCATAACTCTATCTTCCTCAGCTTCAGGGAGATCCGCATAAAAATCTCGAACAACAAAAATAACGGTCATAGCAGAAAAACAATAAAAACGCTCCCACTATCGGCAAACAATCAAGTCTTCTACTGTTCTACCATGACTCTTAAAACATCGCACAGGGATCAATTTCCTCGACTACAGTGCATCGATATATTTATCCTGAGTTCTTGAACTAACAAACTTGTCAAAATGAGCTTTTCCTTTGCTCCTCTTCATTCTTGGGGTCATTTCTAAATATTATAAGAAATCATAATAATTTCCAAATTCAACTCTAAACCATTAAACTCAAATCCTAAAAGCTTAAATTATCAATTTTATGTATTTTTCGTAGATTTTTGTCAAATTTTCACCACGAATAGTGATTTTCGGTCAAATCCATAATGTTCTCAAAATACATGGTGAAAATAAAAAAATTTTACATAGAAGTGAAGCTCTTACCTCAATAAGATCAAATCTAACAAATTTTACTTGAAACCACCAAGAAATCTTAACTTAAGATGATGTCATAACTCTCAAACTTTTGAAAACTGAAGGTAGGAGATGAAGTTAGAGAAAAATAGAGTTTTCAGCCCAAAATTTCACTTTAAACCGTTCGCGAACCGGTTTATGTGAACCAGCTCTTAAGCACGAATGCTTCGGTGCTTAGGGCGTCAGTGCACAAATTTTGATATTTTTGGTTATAAATAAAATGCACTTCTAGCCTAAGTCAACCACTCATAAATGGTCTTATAAATCTTTAATAACTATTTTCTTCCCTTTCAACTCTCCTCTTCCTTAAGATTCACCAATCTTAACTAATAAGATTCACCAATCTTAAGATTCACCAATCTTAACTAATTCGATTCAACACAAAATAACATGAAATTTCACACAAACAGGCACTTATATTAATTCACAAACAATTACAAATATTTTCAATACTTAATTTCTCGATCCAAAGAGTCTTGGATGAGACAGTTCCTAACACAAACACTAAACAATCAGAACATTAAAGACACATAAAACAAACTAATATAATCAAACAAACACTTATCATAAACCAACACTAAATAAAGAACTTAATTCCAATCTCCTTCCGGTGGAATAAATCCTAGCCTATCATTAGTCTCTCTTTGGGCATTTAAAATATAAATCTGATAGAACGGACGGTGGTGAAGAACTGTGGTTGAGTCTTCTTCAATCCATTTATTTTTCAAATACATAGCCTTATTCACTTCTTCAACAAAACTAGTCTGGCTAAATTGCATCTTACGTTGTCATCCCATCACCTTTGCTTCAATTGAAACCACATCAGCCTCAATTTTAATAATTTTCTCTGTTATCCTTTCGATACTATCAGCTAGGAAACTGTTGTATAACTCTTGTGCACTCTGACTAATGAACTTCTTCATCAATTCACTCTCCCAAGATGAAATCTTTCCAAGAAATCTCACCCTTCACTTAGAATTTAAGGTTAAATTTGAAGTGCGGAGAGACTTCTCCTCATACCCTTCTATTTATAGGCTCTAGATCACACCTAAAACTAGTAGAAACGTTTTCAGACTACTAACTCATGTTTAAACGCACTAAACCACGTTTAAAACTTCTAAAAACATAATTTAGTACGTTTAGTAAACTATCGCGCTCAAACGCCAAATATTGGCGCTAAAGCGCCAATGATTAATTTAGCGCGGGTCAGCTTAATGTCAAAAACTCATTCTAACATGTTTAAGTCATCTTTTAAGGTTTTAGAATCATTACTAAATCATTATATATTCAAAATACTACTAAAATTTTCTAAATCAAAGACAACAACATAACATTCAAAACAAACACACATATAACTATGGGTTGTCTCCCACAAAGCACCTGGTTTAACGTTGTCAGCCCAACTTTATTGGTGCTTCTTATGGTTGACCCAACAACATAAGGTCATTTAATTTAAGTTGATCCCCTAAAAAGTAGGGTTTCAGCGTGTGACCATTCGCTTTGAATATTTTATCAGTTCTAGGATCTTTAATATTCGTAGCTCCAAACGAATAAACTTTTATCACAACAAATAGGCCCATCTACCTGGACTTAAGTTTGTCAGGAAATAATCTTAACCTTGCATTATATAGAAAAAATTGTTGCCTTGGCTCAAAATTTTTTAGTAAGGGTCCTCCGATCATGCCACATCTTCATCTTTTCTCTATAAATCTTAGCAATTTCATAAGATTCATTAATTATCTCTTCAAGCTCATTTAATTGCAATAGTCTTTTCTCACCAGCTTCCTTTAAATTGTAATTAAATTCATTAAGCCCAAATATACAAAATATGTTCGTTCTTAAAAACTTTGCGACAGTTTGAGTGCCACATCAATGTAAAGCAACAACTTCTATCCATTTGGATACATAGTCTACTGCATTCAATATATATAAATTTTAGAAAAATGGTATTATTGGTTCCATGAAATATAATCCCCAAACATCAGATATCTCCACTTCTAACACATAATTGAGGGGCATTTCATTTCTCCCAAAAATATTGCCTATTCGTTGACATCAATCACAAGTTTTGATATAAGCGTTAACATCTCTAAAGAATGTACAAAAAAAATTAAAATTGCAAAATTTTGTATGTTGTTGTTTTATCAACACCAAAATGTCCCCCAAAATCAGAATTATGACATTTTTTTGATAATTTCATAAATTTATTCTAAAAGCACACATCTTTGAATAATAAGATCATTCCCTTATTTATATAAAAATTAGGTCATCCCAAAATTAAGTTATAGCTTCAGATTTAAATTTCCTCTTCTATATCATCTTCCGCTGGTATGTCATTTCATAGGGTATAATATCACTAACAATAAAGTTCACAATGTAATTCAAAGGGTTCAAGATACATGGAATTTTAAGTGTAAGTTAGTTTATACATTTTCATGTAAACATTTTCTTAAAATATCATAAGTGCTTTTAATGGCTACCCACCACCTTACTATTACACATGAAAAATTTGATATATAGAAAATAGATAAAGGGATATGTTAAAAGATGATGCATAAAAGGAAAAAGGCTAGACTGGATAGAAGAAAAAGAAGAATAGAGCTACTTGTTATTTAAAATTTATAAGACAATATAAAAAAGAATAGAAAAGAAGAGCAAAATAAACTAAATTATTCCTTCAATTATAAAGGCTTGACCCTTTCCCTTCATATTTGTTGCTTTATTATTCTTAATAGTGCTGAAGTAAAATAAGAAGTAAGCTTTTTAAACACGCAAGAAATTACTTTCAAGTGATTTGCGTAACCATATCCACCATAAAGCAGAGATGATGCATGTATATTAAACATCTGCCAAGAAGTGCTTAACATTTTAATTTTTTAGAAGTTATGATTAATAAATATCTTATTAAAAAAAATAAAATTATAATTTATAAGAAAATTTTAAATTAGTAAATGTCAAAGTAAAAGTTGTATGGATATAGATACCGAGCAAAAAATTTAATGGAAAAAAAAAAAGAATTATGTGGTCCATTTTCTTCTAACATTGTATTTTGAAAGTTAAATTTTCCTCTAGAGGTGTAAACAAGACGAACACGAGCGAGCCATGCTCAGCTCGTGTTCGGCTCG
>NW_018221121.1:51203-84246 GCF_001263595.1 Phalaenopsis equestris
TTCGGCTCGTTTGCTTAACGAGCCGAACACGAGCTGTTCACGAACAAAGAGTCCTTTTAACAACCCTAATAATGTAGCCATAAGGCATAAGACAATAAGGGTTTGAGTAAGATTTAAAAATTATTATTTATATTAAAACATCATTTGAATCTAATTTAATAATTTTTATTCTATTTTCTTAATCAATATTTTAATTGATTATAAATCTTTGTAGCATTGTAGTTAATTAGATTTTTTAAAATACTACTCAATGTATATATAAACTTGATGAGTAGTATTTCGAGCGCAAAAGACTTACTGAACATGTAGGAAATCTCTGTTTATATCAATAAAGTATCTCATATTCACCTTCACTACCAAACTTACAAAGAAGCTAGACTTGTACAAATCAACTGTACTCGTCATTCAAGCATACGAGATTCCTCCATGTATGAATGATCATAAAGAGTAGATGGTGAGAAGCCAAGCAACAACCTTGACTAAGAAGTTTGAGGAATATATAGAAGCCAAAATTTAAACTCATATATACGTGATGGAGGAAGAGCTCAACATTGATTAGAGTATATGAGAGGCATGTAAAGAGGATGTGGAAGATTGACCAATCAAAATAGTCTATAACTTTCATTTTATACTTTCCTTAATCTTTTGCTTTTTATCATCATTACAGCAATTTTACCATTCAACAAGTTTACTCATTATTATAAATCTCGCCATATTTCAGATAATATTATTGTGAGTTGTGATGAATATTAGTAATTTTTAATTGCAACTAATATATTTTTTCTGTATGTGTTTAATGTAGTTTGTATGAAATTTTAGCCAAAACAATACCTACTATTTTTCTATACATGTTGGCAGATCACTGATGATAATATGATACAATACAAATCTAGGAAAAGCCAACTCTAGTAGTGACATAAGATGGGTATTTTTTTTATTTTTAGCACTCGGTTCCGGCACATATACCTTCTTAACAGAATTTACAACAACAACAAAAACAATAATAATAATAATAATAATAATAATAAACTTCTGGAATTGAATCGGACACCATAGGACACAATTCAATGTTGTGGTGATGTAGGATAAAATTAACTGATAATGAGCTTCAAATGGGCTGAACCTTACTGAGTTCGGAGCCTGTTAAGAGTCACATGTAGGCTTTTTCAAAGAAGAACGAACAGTGCTAATTTAACCGTGATGTTTAGAAGTAATATGTAAAAGATTATAGAAATTTTCTTACAAAAATAAATAGTAAACGTCTTTAGTTATTTTCCTACAAAAATCATCATAATTTAACAGTATAATTGAAGATGGTGTAAGAAAAAACAGTTGTTTGGCTACTTTATATAAATTATGATTTTTTTTCAATAAAAATATGTACACTTTTTCGAAAAGTATGGCCAATTATATTTCTTTAAATCATATATTTAAGGAGCATGACTAAAACTAGACTTTAGTCATATCTTATACAAATATTAAAAAAATGTGTTTACAGCTCAAATTTTTTCAGTGTTTTGTAGATTTAAAAAAAAAACAAGAACCGAACACGTTATAATTATTTTATGACTAAATATTAGTGTTTGGTTCGTCAATTCTCTGGTCCAAGTTGCTGTCAGCACGTTGATATTAATTTTTATAAGATTAGCTTCATTTTTCTAAATGCTGCAGTTAAGGCACTGTTTGGAGCTGCGTTTAGCTCGCGGCCACCGCGAATCCGGGCGAAAAGCCGACCGCGGGTGAGACCTGGCAGCGTGCATTACCGCTCCGCTTTGTTACTCCTGTATCCCTAATTTTATCTTCGTTAGTTCTCCCACGTTCTTTAGCTGCCCCGAGCCCCACCGAGTGTGACTTTCCGCAGATCCAGGTACGTGGGGGAGAAAGAGGGATGATGTTTCTATAACAAATTCAGATAGCTAAGGGAGGAAGGAGGAAGTTAATGGTATTGTTGGTGGGCGACCTAGGCTTGTTTTGCAGTCTCGGGCAGTGTCGTTGGCCAACGACAATATGGATGGCCATGGTGAATTTACTTTAATAGTTAATAGCAAGGATTCAAATCCATTTGGACTTGCTCGCCCCAGAGAGGAAGTGTTGGCTGAGAAAAGACAAGATTGGAAGAAGCTTGATGATAAGGGACTAATGACCTTACTTCAGGTAAAAAGGGTCGTGGCTTGGGTAATGGAAGTTTGTCTGAGGATCACACTCAGTGAAGTTGGAGCAAGGAAGTTACATCTAATGCTCTTGCTTCAATGTCTGGTCTTCTACGCCACCTAATATTTACTGATTTTGCTTTATCAATTTGTGTTATTTGCTTATTTTTTTTACTTTCTTTGTTTTTAATTTGTTTATATTGTGCAGCTTCTGCTTTGATAAAATAGTTTTCTACTTTCTAATTTCATTTAACTTATGTAACTTATTTAATTCTATTAAAAAAAAGAACTATGCTGGAATTAACTTGCTTCATTTTTTGTCTGGACTTTACATTAATACTTTAGATTAGAGTTTGCCCTCTTTACTTAGGCATTAATTGAGTCTTCTATCTAGCCATCATGAAAGTTATTCGAGTTCTTGCTTGTCTAATTACTGGTTCTACACATAATTTTCTTAAATTGTGGTGTTAGTTTCTATTGTTGCATCGATGTCTTATTTTTATTAGTGGCTACACATTTTGTGCTCCCTATCATTTATAGTTGTGCTCCCTATCATTATTACAAACAGATTTACTGAATAGGGGCAGAATTGTTAATTTTTCAGAAACAGCTGCCCTACAGCTGCTTTCACATAGCTGCAATAAACAGACAGTCAACTTCCCCTCAGCAGCTTCCTGAGGCAGTCTAGCTGCTGCAGCTGTGCCAAACAGAGCCTAAACTTTCCTGACGTGGGATCAAAAATAAGAAAGTGATTACGAAGTCAATCTCAACACTGATCTACCCATTAACTCCATTAAGAGGATTTAATTTGTAGCTTGGTGTGTTATATAATTTTAAATGTTTTTTTTTTAATTTTTTTCTTTGAAAAATATAAAAAAGGTCACTTTAATCAAATAGAATTTCTTTAGAAAAACGTGGAAGGGGTTGCTTGAAGTAAAAAGTGGATGGGCTGGTCTAAAAGGCTAACAAGTGAAATGAGAAAAGATATGGTTGGAACTTGCAAAATTAAGAGGAATTAAATTTGATTTAGCCATTCATGGCTAAAAGAAAGGGTTAATATTTATTTTTATTGACAAATTCAAATTTAGTTATTCAAGGTACCCAATTTATTTATTTATTTTGTAAGCTGGCAATTGACATATTTTCAACATATATGAGCAGCATATCGCACGTGTTATTATGCCAAAATGATATGAAATTTATCATTGGCAGCTTCATTAATTTTAAGATCAATTATAATTGTATCTTCAATTGCTACAATATGCAGCAAGATTGGAAACTCTATCTCATTATGATTAGTTTCTTTTGGGCTTGCAATAACGTGGTTAACCTTCTCATTTTTTCTCAAAAAAAGATGTGGTCTAAAGCAATCAAAATCAAGATAACAAAAATATCTTAGAGTGCCACAGAATTGTTACATAAATTTATGTTAACTCTTTTTAGAAATAACCTTATGTTCTTTAGTTCCAATCATATTTCATTCTTAAATTATATTGATCAAAATCAATTTCAACAATAACTTCCGTTTATATATCTAACAACTAAAGTTCAATTTTTACATACATAGCACATTATCCTTGAATGAAAATGTGTATTTCACTATTGAAAAGTAAAAAAATGGTGATATTATTTAAAGAATATGGATGATTTAAGTGACATAAATGTAAAAAATAATACTTAATTGTTAGATATTGTGCATAAAAATGTGTCAACACTAAACTTGAGGAGATCCAAAGGACTAAGAGATGAATAATTAATTCCAAGAAGCACCACTGATGGAAGACCAAGTGACCCACTTGAAGGAGACTAAGATTCTCCTTAGCAGATGATCAAAGGACTCACTTGACCAAGTGCAGCACCCCAAAATAACAGTCTAAAGTTGATCAGATGCAGATAGTCCGAACCGAAGACCAGGATCAATCAGACCAAGAGAGAGCATTGGTCCAACTCTAACCCCCTCAATCTTGCTCAACAGAAATAGCTCACCAAACATGCCACAGACACATTTGATACTCTTTATCAAGAAGTTCAGGATCAACCACATCAAACTTCAAGAGCATATGTAATGAGCCTTTGGTTATGAGGTTAACTAGATATCAACTTATGGTGATTCACCCTTGGCCTGATGACCTAGGCTAATCGTATAAACTAGGCTTCCTCACATAACAGTTGATCAGTAGAATCAAGCCGACCAAGCCAAGTCTATCTGAACCCGAAGAAAATCAGAAGTGTCATCGGTCCTTATCCTCTCCTTTTGTCAAAGGTATTTAAGGTTGGAGATACTACTTTAAATCTCACATAGTATGTCTCGTTCTAGCACACATTTGCATTATCTTCATTTCCCTAGCCACCTAGAACTCGGACTTACATAAGCCTGATGATCCATATGTGGCAAAAACAAATGTCTCCAGTTGCTCACAAGGAATTAAAGACCTTAGAAAAAACTCAAATCCTTGAGCATTGGGTTAATTAATGTCGGATAAATAGTGTAGAGCATTTCTATTGATTTAGGTGAATTATCGGGTCCGAGGCATAACTCGGTGGGTCCCTTATAAGTTTTAATGGATGATTTTCTTGAGAAAATAATAATAAGTTCAGCTGTTCTTCAAAATATCCAAAAGATTACAAAAGTTTTCGGGGCATAAACCTAAATAACTTTTGAAATCGCTTGAATCGTTTCAAGTTCTTTTGGACTTATTATGTTGTTTAATTAATCATCTGAAGTTAATTTTAAATTCAATGATTTAATGCACCCTATGCTCAATGAACCTTCATATTTTAATCATCCCAAGAGCAGGATACTCAAACATTCACCTAATATTGTATTTAAGAGTTATGTAAGTGGATGCCTATAAGGGCAAGCTTAAGTCGTTAAGAATCTTGGACCTAAAATTGAATTTGGGCTCGTAGTGTTTAAAGGAGTTCATTAATTAATCATGTTCCACTTTTCTAATCTTCATTAAACACATTTAAATCAAGTCTAGCCCACTACTAAGCTCTTAAATCCAATCTTCAGGGTAAATTTGCAATAATCCAATTGTTAAATTAAATGAAATTTAATTCTCAATGAAAGATCAAACTTATCATTTCATCACCAATGACGAGCTTCGAATAAGTAAGTTTTTATCTTCATAGCCTAAGCTCACTACCTTAAGCTCATCCAATTAGGATGACTTTCAAGTCACAATAATTTTGAAAAATTATACTTTTACCCTTATTCTGAAAAAGTGGCAAGTTGGTTTCTATCTCTTAAAACCTCATGTTTGAAACATCCAAAAGAGTTTATTATAATCAAAATTACCTATTTACCCTCTGATTAATCCTAAAATTTAATTAGGGCATCAAAGCCCAAAATTACCAGTTTGCCCCTGAGAATCTCCACTTTATAACTCATTAAATTGAACTCAAAATGATTTTGAAATCTTTATGGCACCCAACTTATGGGTCAATTAAAATATTATAGGAGAAATTATGATTTTCTTATTTTTATTTAAATTTTAAAAATTATTTTAGCTCAAAAAATAAGGATTTTCAAAGTTAATTTATTTAATTAATCAAAGTAAAGTATCTGTTCTTAGAAAATTTATTTGAAGTTCATCTGGGCCAGAAGACCACTTGAACCAAATTTTATAATTTTTTGAACTTTATTTTAGTTATTATAATTATTTAGTGATTTATCTGATTAATTAAATAGAAAATATATTTTAATTTTAAAAATTACTTTTTATATTTTTCTTAAATCTCCCTAAGTTCAAAGAACTCAGAGAAATAAGCTTTTCATTTTTTATTTTTATTTTATTTATTATAATTATTTTAATGAGAAATTAAGGAAAATATATTTTTGGCATTTAAAAATACATAACTACATTAGAAAAATTAGAAAAAATATTTTATAGAATCCCAAGTGGATAGGGAACAATTTGGATTACTTTGGTGCATTTTTATCTTTCTACAATTTTGTAATTATTTTAAAATAAAAATAGCCAAAAATGAACTATTTATTTTAATATCAATTTTATTTTTTTGCAGTGCCTCTGATCACAAAGAACGC
The DNA here is from genome assembly GCF_001263595.1 of Phalaenopsis equestris. Taxonomy (NCBI): domain Eukaryota; kingdom Viridiplantae; phylum Streptophyta; class Magnoliopsida; order Asparagales; family Orchidaceae; genus Phalaenopsis; species Phalaenopsis equestris. Next base: position 57,405 of record NW_018221121.1, read on the forward strand.
TTAAGACCATTTTCATAATTTTCCTATTTTGTATTTTGTTTATTATAATTATTTTATTGCAATAAAACCCTTTTTACATGAAAAATAGGCTTTGATATTAAATATATTTCAAATGGGTTACAAATTTTAAAGATGGTTCAAATGATCATTATTTACAGTGTCATACAACTTTTACAATTTTTTTATTATATTTTATTTAATTAAAAATTTATGAGTTTTAATGACTTAATTAGTTAAGATAATGTACATAGTTATTTAAACTCATTTTATATTTTTCCTAGAGTCTTCTAACTACATAGAACCTAACAAAATAAGTCTAATATTTTTCTAATTTTTATTTAAATTTATATAAGTATTTAAGAAAAAAAGACGACCAGACTTGAAAATTAGGGCTTTTAGGGTTAGAGGTGTTCTTCAACATTGGAAAAATCAGAGAACATCTCTAACCACATCAAAAATAAGCCATCCAAATTTCAAGTCAAGGTGATTAATGTTTAATCAAATATAATCAAAATATTCTCTAGAGTATTTAATTAATTAAAAATCAAATACATGACACACAATATTTATTTTTAGTCTATAATATTTTCCACTATTTATTGAGCAATATGGTATTTTTTTATGAATTTTCTACACCACATTATGAATTTTTAAATTTTATGAATTTAAATAAATAAAAAATGCACTATTTTTCTACTTATTAACGCGGTGCCACACAATCCTACGAAGGCTCCGAAACTCCATGCGAAGCACTCCCATTTGATGCTCCCTTCCGTATCAGCACTGACTCGACTCACGCTTTATGAAAAGATCCCTCATCTGACTCTTCCTCCACCATTCGATCAATGCACACGTGAATGAACGACATCCGTTCATCTTCCCCAAGTGACAACCAGCGAGCCGTCCAACTTCTATACCTAAGATCTCGCTCGATACTCAACCAAATCACATGTAGTTTATTCCTATAGATTCATCTAATCAAGGCAAACCTATCTATATGGTTAATCAACATGAAATACAAGTCCACTTCACAATTGTTGAAATTGAGCCTAAAATTAGGGATTTTGAAATATAACTTTGCTTAAGAGGTTAGGCCTCAATTGGGTGCTTGTGGAAGCTTTAATATAGTACAACAAACCTCCTCAAATTGTCACTTGTCTCTGGTATGGAGTTTGATTAGGAATTCAACCAGCATGTGGTGCATCCTTGGTCTAGGAGTGGGTTAGAGGGCTCAAAGGATGGGGCTTTCAGTGGAAAACTTCCTCTTTTGCTTCCTCTTTTGGTCTGAGGAAGCTTTTGGTCTGAGGAAGCATAAGGTTGAGTAAATTGGAAGTTCGGTTAAGATTTATGGAATGACATAAAATATTCTATATTTTGTACTGAAAATCCAAGCAGGGCAGTGGCTATGGAAAAGTGGGAATAATGGGATTGAACTCAAGAAGGCTTGTAAAGGCTCTAGAAGGATTTTGGCAGAATCTTCCCAAGGAATTGGATGATCTCTCCATTTAGCCGTGAGGAGTGCTCAATTTATAGAGGAGCCATGGTTGCAGCAGGGCAAGCCAAGGGGGCAGCAAGAATGCTTATGTGGTGGGATGAACAACACAATTGACCAATAGAGTTGAACTAGCTCGGGGAGTCCCAATTTTGGGTTTGATCCATTTGGGACCTCTCAGGCATGGTGTTTTCTAGCCATTAGGCCAGCCAACCAGGGCTGAGCTATTGCCTAGCTGGGTCAGGGGAGCTAAGAGAGTTTAATTGTGATAGATTGGGGGCTTGGGAAGGCTGGTGGGAAGAATCCCCCTGGTTTAGCCAATTTTAGGAATAAATCAACCAAATCAAGTGACCCATGGTCCAAGGAGTAAGGGTTGGCTAGGTGGATCCAGACTGGTCTTTAGGGTCTAACTTGTGGCTGTGGTGGCCAAGTTTGTGCTAAACCAAATGGTTCAAGGTGAGTATAGTGTTTGGGTTCAGAACTTGTGCTTTAACTTGGAATTGGGTTTAGCCTTGGCTAGAGCTTGGATCTAGGTCAACTGATTGGTCAATTTCGTGTATAAGATTGTCATGAAGTATTTAGAAGTCAATTGGGTTAAAATTGGTAGGTTATGAAGTTCAATTTAAAGAGATTTAGATTTTGGGGTAAAATTGGGAGTTTTGGTTTAGGTTGGACTTAGACTGGTTAGAGTTTGTTTCTAGGACAATTGAGGGTTTAATTTTGTCTAGGGGAATGTTATGAAGAGTGTAGGAAGTGAATTTGGTTGAATTGAATGGGTTAGTTAGTTCAATTTAATGGAATTATAAAATTAGGTCAATTTGGGGATTTGAATTAGGCTTGAGATTTGTTCTTGAAATTGGATTCAATTGGGCTAGATTTTGGTTTCACTTTGGTCAAGACATGATGAAATTTGAGTTGAATTTGAATTTGGGGAAGTTTGAGATCAATTTGATGAAAATTGAGGGTGAATTTGGGAAATTTAGGCCTTTAAGGGTAATATTGGGATTTTGTCAAAATTGGGGGACTTGGTCAAATTGGGCCCAATGGGTGGTTAGGATTGGTTTTGGGGACTTTTGGAATGATTGGGGAGGTTTTGGAAAATTTTGGGCCACCAGGGGTATTGTGGTAACTTTGGCAAATTTGAGGGTATTTTAGGAACTTTGGAAATTTTGGGGTATTTTGAGCAATTTGAGTGGTTAAAAATGATTTGGGATGATTTTTAGATAAAATTTGAGGATCTGGGTCATTTTAAGTAATTTAGGTTTCCAGGGGTATTTTGGTAATTATGAAAAAGTTTGGGCCTAAAAGACTAATTGGGTATTTGAGCAAAATTGAAGTTGGATGAGGATGTTAATCACAAAACTACCCTTATGGTGCCATGAGACCAAGCGAACCCCATTTTGGACCATCCATGTGTTTGTCCTAGCCATCCTAACCAAAGGTTAAAGGTTTTGGGGACCACTCACATGAGTCTCCAAAAGAGTAGGGGATCTGATGCAAGTATGTGTATGCTGGACTGACCAAGCCCACACCAACCAAGGTTAACCCTAAGGCTAGACAGTTCTATTGGGACTCCTCTTAGGCTCCCCCATGTTGGCTCTATCTTACTAAGTGCTAGAGGTTAGAATCAATACAAGAAACTCCAAGAAGTGTAAAGCAGTGTTTATAATTTCTAATGGGATAGGGTTCTATTACTAGTCCTTTAGGATAGTCAACAGGAATGTCCTATGTCTAAGTCCTAGTCTTCTAAGAAAGAAAGACTAGACCTCAACAAAAGTGAAGTCAACAGTAGGTATAAGTACTCCTTACACATATAATTTCGATCTTCATTCCTAGATATGTTACATGTAGTTTAAATTGAGTTTTACTAAGTCTATAAAAGAGTTTTTGCTTCCCTATGGAATCGATACTTGGGACTCCATTAGAGCCCTATATTACTTGAACGATATGTGCATTTGCATTTTTATCCTAATAAAATTTTTTAAATCAATAATTAGAAAACATATTTTAAAATTAGTAATACTTCCATCACTAGAAGAGCTGCAATAAACATCTAAAATTATATTATCAGCATCGAAGCGCGGTATCAGTCGCTCCGCTTATGTCGGTCGGGTGCTGCTAATTTGCTTTCCAGAGAGATTGCTAATTTATGTTTTTCGGTATATTCTCTAATTCCTTAAATCAACCGTCTTGGGTTGACGATTGATATTCGAGCCCGTGTGGTTTCAAGAAGTCCCACATTGCAATGTCACATATTTTGGGTCTATTTGATTTCTTCAAGATTCGTTTCGACACATTTTACATGTACAGTTAGAAATGTTATTTGGAAACATTTCTTTGGAATAATGAGATTTAAGTTTTGATTTACGTTCCCTGGATGCACATGATTCAAATTATGAATATTTATCAATCCGAACATCATATAATAAAATATACACACGGTTGCAAAGTAGTCCACCCTACATAAATAATGATATTTAGAGGCTGGGATAATTTTTCTTAATTCAAGTTATGATTTTATGTATTTATGTATTGATTTAAAAGAAAATTTGTATAACATATTTGATTTCCTTTTTTAATGTGTAAAATAATTGTTAGATGTTTTGAGCTTTTTAAAAAAAATAAAAACATAAAAAAATTAGTAAATAGATATATTTTAAAAATAAAAAAATAGAAATTCTAAATAAATAGCACACAATTCCATGTATTTAAATATCGGACATCTAAATATTCATATTTACATACATAACATTTTGGTTTTTCAACGTTAATTAAATACATAAGAATTGCGTGCCAAGTATGTAAATACCCCAATTAAGAAATAAAGAATAAAAAGTAAAACGATTCCATCTATGTAGTATGGACATTTTTAAAAAAGATGTACTTGTATCAGGCACATATATAACACTGCACTTGTTTGACACGCTTCGACAATTGTCACACCGACGCTTGTCCGACACTATCAAATGTATGTTTGAATTTTTTTTTTCGGGCTCAAATACGTCTGTGATATGCTCGACACCGTATCAGATATGTGCTCAATATGTTTTGGGGGAAAGGACAGGATATGAAGTATAAATTATGAATGCACATATAGCCCATTTATACGCACAGTCGAAGCTGCTTCATCGCTCATCGTGTCAAAGCTCTCTCTAATATTTATTTAAAGCTAATGTTGCTCAAATACGAGTATCGAATGTGCATTCAATATTCATCAAAGTTGAACATCGGTAAGTCCGTCCTTTTTTTTCAAAATCGAGCATCAAAGGTCCTTCTTACATTATTTGAAATTGAACATTATAGGTCTCTTAGGTGGAGCATCAAAGGCAACAACCAGAGTTTCTTTGTTACGGCGCGAGCAAGAGTCAATGCTGTTCGTCCAAGTTAAAATCTTACTAAATTTTAGTAAAAAAAGTTGGAGGAATTTTTTTAAAATATATTATATATCTAATTTTTAAAATTAATTTTTAAAAGTTAAATTTTATTCTTATATATTTTATCTCTATCAAGTACTTAATAAACAATAAAAAAATATTTTATGTTAATAATGAATTAATAATTAAATAAATATAAAAATATATTTATGACAAGTAGGGTCTTATTTTTTCATTTGATTATGTCTTCGTATCGTATCATATCAAATCGGATACCACATGGAATCCTATATAATAAGCCTTTAAATTTCTTCAACGCATGGCTATTTAGGACGAAGTAGGCGAAGCGAAAAAAAAAATGGCTGAAGACAGCTGGAACTCATGCCGCCTCCACGCGTATGGAATTTCTTTTCTGCATTCAATCAACGGTGCAGTAAATTCTCCTTTTTGACCCCAAGTGCCGACTCTAGGGTAGCTATATCTGATCGTGATAGATTTGAAATTTTAAATTAGTTCAATCAGGTTGAGCAAATTTTAAATAGATTTTAAAAAAAGTGCTAAAATGAGCCAATTTTGCCTAGGAACTAGGAAACGAACACGAATAAACATAATTTAGTTCGTGTTCAATTTATTTGGAATTTAATTTATTTGAAATAAACTCGTAATTTAAATTATTTGTGAAGTCACTGTTCGTGTTTGTTTCTTAACGAACGAGCCAAACACGAGCTGTTTGCGAACGACGAGCCGTTTGACATCCCTAATATTAATATATAAATAATATATTATATTAATTTTATATAACTTATATTATATAAATATACAATATATAGTGTTTATAGTAGTATATTATTAATATAGTATATTAATATATTATTATTATTAATTTATCATATATTATAATTTATAAAATTTAATTTTTTAGAATATGGTAATTTTAATATATATAATAAATTTTTTTTTTCAAACAATAACGATTCGAACACGAACAAACGCGTCACTGCTCGTGTTTGGTTCATTTAACTAACCGAATGAAAAAAATTTGTTCACGTTCATTTCATTTACTTATCGAACGAATCGAACACGAACTCATTAACTAACCGAACACGAACGGTTCGCGAAAAACGAGCTTTTTTGACAGCCCTACTCGGAACCCTTCTCAAATAAATAAATAAATACAATTTTTCTGCCTTTTAAGTTCATGTCAATCTTTTAATTTTCTTAAGCTGTTATAGAAATAAATAAATAAGAATGGCTGGGTGTTAAATATTTAAATATATTAGAATTATGTGGCATGCATGTAGATGCCCTTTTTTTAAATAGTTAAGAAAAAAATAATTTCTATTTGGGAGAATAAAATTTAAATTTAAATGGTAAAAATAAATTATTTGAACAAAGTGTGTTATTTACTTTTGCATGAAAAAACATTTTTCATTTAATATTCTTCCGTCAAATATTCTACTCCCTCAAAAAATATGTATAAAGACTCGGTTCATATTAAAATACCATCACAGTAATTAATTCTATCCCAATCGATTTTCTTATTAAACTTCAATTTTTATTTGTTTCGGTTTAGAGTTACCTAAGTGTATATTTAATTTCTTAAGAAAAAAAAGAATTGAAAAACCTTTATTCAAATTAGGAAAGACATCTCTTTTTTCCTTGTTAGTTTTTAAAAGTCGCTTAAGTTATTTATTTAATAAGTGCGTTTTAAATAATTTATTTTAGACGTCAAAGGCATCTGATGTTATTTTCAATTAACTTGTCTTCAATAAATCATTCCAATTATCTTTCTAAGTTAATAATTCATTAGTCGACCTCTTAAGCGAACAAATTTGAACAAAAGAAAATAAAATTTTAAAAGCTTATCTTAAACATTGAAAAATATCCTCATTCTGATCAGAGCAATATATATTCAATTGAAATGTTTTCCAATGGTTTGTCCAAAGTAAAACCATAAAGGGAAATATGTTTAATGGGAACACCATTCATTTGTTTCCTTAGGACCGATTAGAGCCCTTTGAGCTGAAGGATTGTTAGCATTTAATTAAGAAATTATTAAAACAAAGAGGCGTAGTCTATAACAATAACGTGGCTAAGGGTAGCTTGATCACCTATTTCAATATGATTTAAGCAATTTTAGAAGAATTAATTTATTCATTGTTTCTCAGTTTGGGATAGACCATGCAGAAGTCGAGATAAAATGGTAAATCCTATCATTTTATGTCAATGCCCACGGGAAATAGATTACTATGTTATTGATATAATGCAATTTTATGGCGGTTGTCAACAGGGGCATGTCTAGGTTTTTATTTTTTGAATTCTATAATACCTTTGATTAATAAGTTTAAAAGTAAAAGTAATTCTACACTATCTTAACATTATCTTGATAAGGAACATGCTTTATGAGTAGCGTTAAGTTTTGGAAATGCCAAGTTTCCATTTGGTGTTAGGATATCCAACTTACCATATCATATTGAAGAGGTGACGCTCCAAGAAAAATTTTCGTCTAAAGAAAATATTACAATTAAGTTTCTCTCCCACTTTACTCACTTGTTTCTATTATTGATAATATGCTTATCAAAGACGACTATTCCCTTGAAAATTTAAGAATCTTCACTCAATAATCATGAGATGTATACAAAACTATCTTGTGGAGCTCGTTTCAAGGAGTCAATGCACCATTGTAAGAATCAATATATACTTTATTACGGATACGTGTAAGAATTCGTTTGCCCTTCTCAACTTTCATAGATATTTAGATATGTTATATTTATTTATAGTTGACATTTGATTCGATCATATTTGGTAAGAGGAATATTTAAATACTTTTTCATCTTATTTACTTTAAATTAAACATGGTTAGATTCTCTCATATAATTATTTTAATTACATATGTTTGATTATAGTAGGTTATATAGGAAACTAAGACTAATCTTTTTTTGAATATAGATGGGTCAATGATTTTATTATTGTTATTTTATGTAATGAAAGTTACAAGTATGCTATTGTGAAACGCCTTATATTATAACGTGTTTTTGGTTCCCTCGTTATCACAAAATAAAAAAGGCATTGGATTTACACTACTGCATTTTAGGTTACATTTGACAATCAAAACCCATCATAATCTATTTAAATACTTTTTTTCATTTTTTTATTTCAAATTAGACATTAGTAGCTTATCTCATATCACTATTTCAATTACATATGTTTGATTATAGTAGGTTATATCGGCAACTAAAACTAATCATTTTTTTAAGTATAGATGGGTCAATAATTTTGTTATCGTTATTTTATGTAATGAAAGATACAGAACTGTTTGTGAAAGGACTCATATTATATGGTGTTTTTGGTTCCCTAATTATCGTAAAATAAAAAGAGCATTACATTTACACTAAAGGATTTCAGGCTATTTTTGATGATCAAGACTCATCATCACCTTTTAAATGCCGCTCGTTCTAAAATAATGAAGGCTTTCTTATGGTCAAATGACCTCCACTTTTTCATTTGTTGGAAACCCTAATTTCGACTGCATTACTAACGACATCATTTATCTTTAGTATTCTAATGGCTAATATTCTCATCGGACATAATTTTCGACGGGAACTCCTCGTCGATTCATTGCCAACAAAAAGCCGATGGATAGCAATTGGTTATAAAATCAATGATTGATTATTTGGATATTGATAACCTGTCGAAAATGACATCAATTTGCTGTCAGGAAAGTGTAAATGAAAAAATAAATAAAGAACATTGTTTGTTTCTATAGAATTTTGCACTTGCAATCACATCACAAAAACATATGTAATATACATGACACAATCAAATTGACCTATCAACACAACTACTAAACTAAAACTAGATAAACATAACCACAAATTGAAAAGAAAAGTGAGCTTAATGTATTGAACAACATATAATTAATTAATTTCTATATAACACAGAAAATATGTAAATGTCCCAAGACAAAGAAGAAAAAAAATTCCTAGACTCATCATCCTCGTCCTCCTTCATATTCTCCTCTATAGACTATAGTCGTCATTGATACACCATGCCACACTACATCTAATTCTATCAATATTTTTGCATCAATCTAACAACTTTGATCTTTATATCTGCATTGAATGTGGCAACCTACCAACAAATTACATCAAGTTGTATTTATGTTGTGCGAAAGAATAATATGTGTCGTATGCATGTGCATGTGACCCAAAGTTACAGTTTCTTCCTATTTTCCTTCCCCAAATATCTTCTGTAAAAAGCTCATAGTCTTACTGATCAGTACTAGGGATAGAAACTCGTCCTATTTGCTATCCAAGACAAAAATTTATAAAATATAGTTAGATGCATAAAAAAATTCAAAAATAATTTAAATAATATAAAATTACTCTAACCACTAAAATGTGTTCTCCAAGAGTTAATATCAACCCACCAGTGATCCACTAATGCCGATGGGTACGAGAATGTAGCTCAGAGGTAGTGGGTTGTCTTCCAAGCTCAAGTGTCTTCTATGATAAGAAAATTATTAAGCAATTATTATCCACTAAGATATAATGCACAAAATAAATCTTAACATCAGACTCTGGTACTCTGTATGTGTTAAAGAACCTTCAATGTATGTAAAGTTATATATGCCCACATAATCCAAATATCAACTCTCTTTTGCTTGTTGACTTTTAGTGACATAGTCAAGAGTGTTCCGTTCTTTATGAGCCAAACGAGGCCCTGGATAGCCTTTTGTATCTTAACAAACATATCAAGAAAATGAGCTCCCACTCCAAACTTGAAGCTCCTAATACGTCCATCATTTTTGGGGAACCTGAAAAATAAGATCTATATAATAAATAACAATATGTTAGATGGATACGATAAAATACGTAAGATTAATGGGAGGTTTTATCCCAAACTCTATGAACCATATATCCCAAGTAAAAACCTCAAACTTGTTCCTTATATCGATAAAACCTGACAAGTATATTATATTGTTTGACAATATATATGTATTTTGTTGCAATTTACAAATAAAAATGTAAAAATAATGGGCGCCAGTTCGAATGTGCATCATTTACTGCCTGAAGCACCTCAATTGGTATAAATAGAAGGACGTGTGACAAGTAAAAAGGACCACTTGCTTGCAATGCACGAGTGAGGATGATATGATGGGAGGGTAGTGTGTGGGAAGGTGGTGAATATGTTAGGGTGAAGGCATGTGCGGAGAGAGCGGAGGGAGCGGAGGAAGCGGAGGTTGTGGTTTATACTACTGCACATCTTCTGATGCACTCTTCCTCTTTTTATAACTATGATTGAGGGAGATCATCACAACATCTTGAAAACATGCACATCAAAAAAAAAAAAAAGAACTATGTCGCCGCCAATTCGCGGTCGCCGCCAATTCTCTCTTCGTTTTCATAATGTATGTCTTTTGATTGAAAGGAGTCGACACTCTGTTTATCTATTTTGATTGCCCTAATCTCCAGTTAACTTATTCTCTTAAATCATGAAAAGGATTTCAATATTTTAAGAAACTAGGAGAAGAAAGAAAAAGGGCTAAAAATAGAGAACATGAGAAAAGAAATGTCGAAAGGATTTTTCATTGTGGTAATCATCATAGAGAAATGATTTCTCATATAAGGAAAACCACATGAAAAATAAATAGCCAGAGATTTTAGGTGTATCATCTATTATGAGTTCTTAATTCTCCTATAGGAGCAAACTCCTATAGTTAATTACATCTTAGACAGTTAAAACTGTTTAAGAAAAACTCCTGATTCTCGTCAGCATTCATTCTTCTAAGAAATTTCAAGGTCAACGAAAAAAACATCAAATGTTTTATTCCAAGGGTAATAGATTTCTAAGAATCTGATTCTACCCTAAAGGTTTTGTTTTTCTTTTTCATGTCATGTCATGTCGTTCTGTTTTTCTTTTTGTCATGTCATGTCGTTTTTTTTTTGTTTTTTGTTTTGTTTTATTTAGTTGTTTTGAAATTCTGCTTTTAAATGTTGTCCTACAAAACAGAGTTAGCACACTGATACACCAAAATAAAAAAAATGTTTTAAGTACCAATTTTATGTTTATTTTTGGTGATATTAAATTTAAAGAAGGGTATTTTTTTGTTTTTGTTGCAAGTACATCATTTTTAGGAATTTGGAGTAAAAATGACAAAAAAGATGAAATTTTCAGGAAAAAGAGCCAATTTTGGATTCTGACTCATCATGCGCCTGATTGGCGCATGATGCGCCAAAATCCATAGAGCTGGCGCATGATGCGTTAGAGATGACTTTTTTAAATTAAGGCAGTTCGAGATGAATTTTACATAATTTTTTTAAGGGACACTTGTTCTACACACCTCTTGGAGTAATTCAATGCATCTAGACACTTTTGAAGGTTCTTTTATGAAGGGATACAACTCTTGGATCAAATGACACAGCTTTTGAATTCAAAAGAGTTGACTTTTGGAGAAATTTTTGGAGGGAATATTGAATTCTTTTCCAAAGAAGGTAGCCCAAAAATAAAAGAAGAAGACTTGAAGAGGCTAAGAGGGGGAAAAAAGAGAGAAGCTTTTGGTGGTGCCGTAAGAGTTAGAGAGAGAAGAGGAGTTTTTTTTCTAGGTTTGTAAGAGGAGAGGAAAGGTGAGATATTTCTTTTTCATTACATTTCTAAGAGAGAATTGAGAGTGATTATAAAGAGAGAAAGGCTTGGAGAAAACTTCTAGAGATTTGCTTGGGAAGGAAGAAGGAATGTGAGATAAGTTGTATGTGAGATAAGTTGTATTTTTATTTCTTTTATTTTGTAAACTTCTTTTTATATATGAAATTCATGTTTTATCGTATTCCTCTCATGAATTCTGAGTAGTTTTCTTTATCATTATCCCTACTTTGAAGATATGATTTAGTGAAGAATAGATTTTATTTTCTACGGTATTAAATGATAATATGTTGTGATGATTTAATCACCGATCTTCATTTACTTTTTGATCTGGTCAATTGGTATGATAAAACTTGTTGAGAGATACATGTTCTTAAATGAGATATGATTTCTACAACATAAGGAGAATCAAATTTGATTTCATAGGAGAGTATGTTATCCATGGGATTGGGTGAAAATAAAAGTGCAAATAAACATGGAAATATACTTCTGTCGGATGCAAAATTGGATTTTTTAAGGTGACAGATTAAAACCCCTAATTATGTTAAGTTGATTGGAAACTAATGTGAGATTATTATCCCTTAAGGAAGGGAGTAGTGCGAGCTCTGAAGTGGCAGCCGGTATCCTCCCAGCCTAAACATGGAATTGGGGACCAAACCCTTAATTTAATTAATCAATGTTCTTTATAACACTCGGAAAAGGGTAAAGTTTGACACAAATATATATATATATATATTTATATTCAAATGATTTCAATTTCTTCACAAACCATATACTCATTGTAGAGGGGAAGAATTCTTTCTTAAATTTGAACATTCCGTCAAAACAAAAACTTTGTTTAATTTTCACAATTTTACTGTTAAAAGTTTAGTATTTAGTTTAATTTAATTTCTGTAATCTTACATATGCATTTTAATTAACATTCACCTGAGTAGTCAATTTTCAAATTTCACACTTTACTTTTATTTTTTTATTTTTATTATAAAATAATTTCCGTAATTTACTTTAGGATTTTTCAACTTCCCTGTGAGAATGATATCTAGGACTCCATTAGAGCCCTTTATTATTTGAACGATACGTATACTTGCGTTGATATTTAGGAGAGATTTGGTAGTTTAAAAAAGAGTTTTAAAGGATAAATTATATCTATAAAAAGAGGTTTTTTAGGATTATATTGTATATTTATTATAAATCTATCTGCATATAGTTTTTAGCGTCGTTAAGAGGTGTTAACTTCATAAATATTTGCATATACACATCTCAGTGTCATACACCCTATAACATGCAAAGAAAATCTAAAGCAATTTTTATTTTCATGTCTCTAATAAATCTGCAAAACAGAACATGATTAGCATAAAATCATGTGTTCAGATTTATCAATTTTAGTTGTTCATTTGATTGAATAATTGTTAAACGACTCGGTCAAGATGTCTATGGCTCCGTCGTCCCGGAGCCGTAAAAATATTCTGATTTACTTAGCCTGAAAGGTGTTTAAATAAGGACCAAAAGATATTGTATGTTCAATTTTAATGATTCTTAATGATATTACTCTCTAAAGAAAGATATTTTGCATATTTTTGGTTTTAAGTGCAATAAATGGAATTTTGGAGAAAATGAAGAAAAATGGTGCAATTTGAAGTAAAAAAGAGCAAGAAAGAAAATTTTGACTTAGCACATTTCGATGTCTTTCTATGCTTAATCTAATTTACATTTCTCACATATTTTTGAATGAAATTATACTTTAAAGAAAGGTTATTTTCATGCTTATTTTGTAGTTATATCTGTTAGAAGTGAAACATAACTGAAATGGGACGAAACGGAGCTAAAACGGAGCCGAATAAAGCAAAAAAGTGGAGTTGCTGCAAGGTGGCGCCTGATGCACCGAACCGGCGCATGATGTGCAAAAATCTAGGGAACTGATGCATGATGCACCGATTTGACGCCATATGCGCCAAAAATGACTTTTTGCAGATTAAGGCGGTTCGAAACAAGTTTTTGCGTGAATTTTCAACGGGACACTTGTTCTAAACACCCTTTTGAGTGATTCAATCCATCTAGACACTTTGAAAGATTGTTTTATGAAGGGATATGTCTCTTGAATCAATGGACATGTATTTTGAATTAAAAGAGTTGAATTTTAGATAGAATTTTGGAGGGAATTTTGAATTCTTTTGGGAGGGAGGCAACCTTTTATAAAAGAGAGGGAAATCTAGGGCTTGAAGAAGAATGTGTGGGTGTGAGTTTTGTGTGTGTGTGTGTGTGTGTGTGTGTGGTGTGATAGTGAGATGAAGGGCTTGGAGATTTTCTTCAAGGATTGTAAAAGAAGAGGGAATGTGACAGATTTCTTTTTCACTATATTTTAAGAGAGAATTGAGAGTACTTGTAAAGAGGAAAAAACGTTTGAAGAGAACATCTAGGGATTTGTTTGAGAATGATTGTAAGATAAGCTGCATTCTTTTCTTTCTTTATTTTGTAAACTTATTTTTATATATGAAATTTGTGTTTTGTCGTATCTTTCTCATGAATTCTGAGTAGTCTTCTTTATCCTTCTCTCAACTTTGAGATATGATTTTGTGAGGAATTGATTTTGTATATGATTTTGTGAGGAATTGTTTTTATTTTATACAGTTTTAAATGTCAATAATTTGTGATGATTTAAACTTTAAACTTCATTTTCTTTTTTATCTGATCAATTGAAATGTTAAAATGCATTGAGAAACATATGTTCTGAAAGAGATATGATTTTTATAACATGGGGAGAATCACATTTGATTTTATGAGAGAGTGTCATCCATTGAACAAAGTGCAAATAAATAGGGAAATATACTTTGTTGGATGCAGAATTATAGATTTTAAGGTGACAGATTAAAATCACCAATTTGGTTCAAATGAATGGAAACTGATGCGAGATTGTTAGCCCTCAGGTGAGGGAGTAGTGGGAGCTCTGGAGTGGCAGGCAACCAGTATCCTCCTAGCCTAAACACAAAATTAGGGACCAAACTCTGGATTTGTCAATGTTCTTTATAGCTCTCGGAAGAGGGTAAAGAATATGATTTCTCCTATTTGACATATGTTCTTTCCATTTTATCGAGCATGTTTTAGTTTAGACTTACTTTCTATTATATATTATTCTGTCCTGATGAATACTTGTAGATGTTTGTGATAGATAGAATTTCTAATATATTTTTCTTCCTGCTTATATTTTCTATACTAAATGCTATACATGTTATAAATCAAGTTTGATGGTAGGAAGAAAAATAAATTTTAAAGTTTGTATACTTTTAGTTTAATATTATTGCAAGCATGTTTTAGGCCAGATTTACTCTCTCCTGCAATCATTCTATCCTGCTTATGCACGTATATGAATTTTATAGGATGTTGTAATAGTTAGTAAATTCAACTTTTACTTTTTCTTCCTACTATATTTTATGGAATTAAATGTAAAATATTTAAAAATGCAAGTTTGAGGGGAAAAAAAATTTCTTTTAAAAAGAACTAAACTAAATTTTATTTGTCCTCAAATAACTATATTTTTAAAATTAATTTAACATGACCTTGGATATTAGAGTTTAAATTTAAATGATTGTATTTATTTTTATAAATATTATGGTAAATTTAGGTAAAAGTTTTCAATAACGAAAGTCAATTCTAAAGTTAAAGATGTTTGGTATGAAAGGATAAGACTATGTTTCTCTATTTAAAGTAAAGAAAATTGTATTTTTGAAGTATTAAGAATTTTAGAGTTTCGTGCAAGAAGAAAATTATGAATGATTTTGAAAAATCATAAACTAATATGAATTTACAAAGTGAAGAAAGGTAAGGAGTTTTGACTTTAAGAAGATAGAAAATTGGTATTTGAATTAAGACATTCAAAATTTTTAAATCATGTCCTACCAGATATAGTAATTCTCGTGACAAGATCCTAAAAGAAAAAAAAAAGAAAAAAAAGAAGAAAATGGTGTGAAAAGTTGGATAAAAAAATCAAAGAAAAAGGACGAGGTGAAGCTTGAGGAGATGCCTAATCAAAAATTGGCTTCACTTGAATCAACCTACGGAAATTATTACATTTTCTAAACTTATATTGGAGTATTAGTAGCATTACAAGTAAAGTTTTCATGAAGTTCTTTTTCATATGAATGTTCTAAGTATCATTGATATGATAAATTACAATTCTTCTTGAAATGAATAGATTCAGAAATCTTAAATTTGATTACTAAGTACTCTTAGATTTAGAGTTTGAATCTAAGTTATTAAGGATTTCTCTTAAATTTTACTATTTTATTTATTAAAGTAAAGCATAGAAATTTATAATTTAATCTCTATCCTAAGTCATATTTTTATGTAGTAAAAGGGTTACTTGAGGAAAATCAACATTTAAGTTTGGGGGAGTTGACACGCCTAAAAAATTACCTACATTTCATATATATTTTATGCTCAATTTTAAAGATTTTTAATGATATTAAACTTTAAAGGAATGTATTTTGTATTCATTTGGTTTGCAGTACAAGAAATGGAATTTTGGAAAAAAATGAAGCAAAAATGGTGCAATTTGGAGTAAAAATGAGCAAAAAAGAAAATTCAGACTTGGCACATTTTGATATGTCTTTCTATGCTTAATCTACTTTACATTTCTCACATATTTTTGAATGAAATTACACTTTTAATTACACTTTGAAGAAAATGTTATTTTCATGTTTAATTTGTAGGTATATTTGTTAGGAGCGAAATATAACTGAAACGGGACTAAACGGAGCCAAACAGAACAAAACAGTGGAGTTGCTGCAGGGCGGTGCATGAAGCACCAAACCGGTGCATGATGAACCAAAATACAGAGAACTAGCGTATAATACGCCGAAGATAACTTTTTGCAAATTAAGGCGATTCAGGTCGAGTTTTTCTACAAATTTTCAAAGGAACACTTGTTCTAAACACTCCGTAGAGTGATTTAGTGCATCTAGACACTTTGGAAGATTCTTTTATGAAGGAATATGTCTATATGTCTCTTGGATCAATGTTTTGAATTCAAAAGAGTTGAATTTTCGATAGAATTTTGGAGGGAATTTTGAATTCATTTTGGAGGGAGGGAATTTTGAATTCATTTTGGGAGGGAATTTTGAATTCATTTTGGAGGGAGGCAGTCTATTATAAAAGAGAGGGAAGTCTAGGGCTTGAAGAAGAGTGTGTGGGCGTGAGTTTTGTGTGTGTATGTGTGTGTGGCATGAGAGTGAGAGGAAGGGTTTGGAGATTTTCTTCAAGGATTTTAAAAGGAGAGGGAAGGTGACAAATTTCTTCTTCATTACATTTCTAGGAGAGAATTGAGAGTACTTGTAAAGAGGGAAAGTACTTAAAGAGAACTTCTATGGATTTGCTTGGATTTGCTTGGGAAGGATTGAGGATTGTGAGATAAGTTGTGTTCTTTTCTTTCTGTATTTTGTAAACTTATTTTATATATGAAATTCATGTTTTGTCGTATCCTTTATAAAAGTTTAGGTGTAAGATATGTAGACGCATAAAAAATCTTTATTCTTTTCCCTATTTTGAGATATGATTTTGTGAAGAATTGATTTTATTATATACAGTTTTAAATGTTAATAGTTTGTGATGATTCGAACTCCGATCTTCATTTACTTTTCAATATGATCAATTGAAATGTTAAAATGTGTTAAGAAATATATGTTCCAAAAGGGCTATGATTTCTATAACATGTGGAGAATCACATTTGATTTCATGGGAGAGCATGTCATCCATGGAATTAAGTGCAAATAAAGAAAGAAATGTACTTTGTTGGATGTATAATTGTAGATTTTTTTGGTGACAGCTTAAAATCCCCAATTTGGTTCAGTTTATTGGAAACTGATGCGAGATTGTTAGCTCTCAGGTGAGGGAGTAGTGGGAGCTCTAGAGTGACAGCCGGTATCCTCTCAACCTAACCACAGAATTAGGGGCCAAACTCGGGATTAGTCAACGTTCTTTATAACACTAGGAAGAGGATAAAGAATACGATTGTTCCTATTTGGCACAAGACAATTTTTATATATTTTTAAATGATTTTAATTTCTTCACAATCCATATAATCATTGTAAAGGGGAAGGAGGCTTTCTTAAATTTAAACTATTCATCACAAAACTTTGTTTTGCATTAGTAAATTTAATTTTAAAGTTTAGTAAATAGTTTAGTAAACTTAGTTCTTTTAGTTACATTTATATTAGCTTTCATTAAACCCATTTTAATTTATCTTTCTTACTTTAATTTTTATAGTTTGAATATTGTGATTTATTTTTTTATCATTAGAATTTCCATCTTCCAAATTAAGAATTCGTAGTAGTCAACTAGAATTAGCCTAAAGGATTTCTTAAGGCGCTGCTCTGTGGGATCGATACTGGGGTTTTTAAGAAAAATCTTATATTAATTTAAGTGATACGTGCACTTGCGTAGAACCACTAGTGTGTGAATTATTTTATATATTTTCTATAACATTTCAATTTTGTACATTAAGTACTTATTATAAATTGGGTCAAGTTATTGGCCAAATTTTTTAAAACTAAATTACTGCGTAATTTCGGGATGGGTCAAGTTTTTGGCACTGTACCAGAGATTTAAATTGACATAAAACATGAAAAAAAATAGCACACACTAGGGGTGCATCACAATCACAATTTGCGTCGTTCAAGAAATCTTCATAAATCTGAACACAGATGTTCCGGTTTAAGTTTTATTGTCTTTTAAGATGAATTTTATGTCGTTTATGTCGGTGAGTTGGATTTTTCTGATGTCATTTATTTTAGGTCATATGTTGATTAGATCTGTAAGTGTTTAATTGAAACATAAGATTTAGGTTTAATATCGGTGAAACTTAAGTTATGAAGATCATTTAAGTTCAATGTAGGTAGAACCTAAGGTTTGAAATAGTTTAAGTCCAATGTGGGTAAGACTTAAAATGTTTTAAGTTCAATGTAGGTAGAACAGAAAGATTGAAAATGGTTTAAGTTCAATATAGTTAGTACTTAAAATGTTTTAGGTTCAATGTAGGTAGAACCTAAGGACTAAAATGGTTTAAGTCCAATCTAGTTAGGACTTAAGATGTTTTAGGTTCAATGTAAGTAGAACCTAAGGTTTGAAATGGTTTGAAATCAATGTGAGTAGGACTCAAGGTAATTTAGGTTCAATGTAGGTGGAACCTAAGGATTGAAATTATTTAAATCCAATGTGAGTAGGTCTTAAAATAATTTAGGTTCAGTGTAGGTAGAAACTAAGGATTGAAATGGTTTAAGTCCAATGTGAGTAGGACTCAAGGCAATTTAGGTTCAATGTAGGTAGAACCTAAAGATTAGAAATGGTTTAAGTCCAATGTAATTAGGACTTAAGAAGTTTTAGGTTCAATGTAGGTAGAACCTAAGGGTTTAAAATGGTTTAAGTCCAATGTAGTTAGGACTTAAGATTATTTAGGTTCAATGTAGGTAGAACCTAATGGTTTAAAATGGTTTAAGTTCAATGTAGTTAGGACTTAAAATGTTTTAGGTTCAATGTAGGTAGAACCTAATGTTTTAAAATGGTTTAAGTCCAATGTAGGTAGGACTTGAAATGATTTAGGATAAAAAAATGGTTTAAGTCCAATGTAGAAAAGTCTTAAGATAATTTAGGTTCAATGTAGGTAGAACCTAAAAATTCAAATGATTTAAGTCCAATGTGAGTAAGACTTAAGTTGTTTTAGAACCAATGTAATTGGGATCTAAGGTTGATTTAGGTTCACTATTTAACCTATTTGAAATAGTCTTAAGTCCACTATGGTTAGGACTTATATTTGGGTTGATTTAAGTTCAACGAAAGTTGAACTTAAAGTCTATGATTTAGGTTAACTTGAGTTGAACCTAAGTGTTTAAGTTGGATCAGATTCAAGCTGGGTTGAACCTGAAGGTTTGAATTGAATTAGGTTGGGTTAAACCTGAGGCTTTGACTTGAGATAGGTTTAAGTTGGTTTGAACCTAGAGATTTGTGTTAACTTAAGTCCAAGTTGGGTTGAACCTAATAGATTAAGTTAGATTAGGTTTGAGTTGACTTAGTTACAAGTTGGAGTGAACCTAAGTGTTTGAGTCGAGTCTGGTGGAAATTGGGTTGAATCTAAGGAGTTTGAGTTGACTTAGGTTCAAGTTGGACTGATCCTAAGGGTTTTTGATATCTTAGGTTCAAGTTGGGTTAAACTTAAGGGTTTGTGTTATCTTAAGTTCAAGTTCGGTTGAACTTAAGTTTTGAGTTGAGTTAGGTTTAATTTGGGTTAAACCTAAAGTTATTGTTGGCTTAAGCTCAATTTGAGTTGAACCTAAGTTAAAGGTTCGATTTAGGTTCAGTATATGTTGAACCTAAGTTTTGATTAACTTGGGTTTATATTGGGTTAAACCTAAGTTTGAAGTTGAGTTAGGTTCAATTTGGCTTGATCATAAAATTGATGTTGACTTAGGTTAAATTTGAGTTGAACCTAAGTGAAAGGTTTGATTTTGGTTCAGTATATTTTGAACCTAAGGTTTGATTAACTTCGGTTCAAGTTAGGTTGAACCTAAGTTTGAAGTTAAGTTAGGTTCAATTTGGGTTGAACCAAAAGTTGATGTTGACTTAGGTTCAATTTGATTTGAACCTAAGTTAAAGATTTGATTTTGGTTCAGTATTGATTGAACCTAATGTTTGATTGAGGTTTAAGTTTTATTAAACTTAATTTAGCTAAGGTTAAGTTTATTAAATATACTTAATTAGGGTAAATTCTAATTAGTGTTATATGGTAATTAAACCTAATGTAAGTAAGGTTTAATTGATTAATTATACTTAATTAGGGTAAAGTGTAATTAGGATTAAACAGTAATTAAAACTAATGTAAGCAAGGTTTAATTGATTAATTAGACTTAATTAGGGTTAAGACTAATTAGGGTTTAAGATTAATTAAACATAATGTAGGTAAGGTTTAATTGATTAATTAGACTTAATTATGGTAAAGTCTAATTAGGGTTAAAGGGTAATTAAACCTAATGTAATTAAGGTTTAATTGAAAAATCAAACTTAATTAGGGTTAAGTGCAATTAGGGTTTAAGATTAATTAAACCTAATGTAGGTAATGTTTAATTGATTAATTAGACTTAATTAGGGTTAAAGGTAACTAAAGATAATGTAATTAAGGTTTAATTGATTAATTAGACTTATTTAGGGTTAAGTCTAATCAGGGTTTATGGGTAATTAAACCTAATGTAAGTAAGGTTTAATTGATTAATTAGGCTTATTTAGGGTTAAGTCTAATTAGGATTTAAGGTTAATTAAACCTAATTTAGTTAATGTATAATTAATTAATTAGACTTGATTAGGATTAGGTGTAATTATGACTTGAGGTTAATTAAACTTAATTTAGGTAAGGTTTAATTGATTAATTTGACTTAACTAGGGTTAAGTCTAATTAGGGTTTGAGTTTATTAAACCTAATGTAAGTAAGGTTTAATTAGGTTAATTAGGTCTAATTAGTGGTTAGACCTAATTAAAGTTTATGTTGTTGAGCCTAATGTGGTTAAGTCTTAACAGGGTTTAATTAGGTTTAAAGGTGGTTTAAACCTAATTATGGTTTATGGAGTTAAACCTAATCTAGTTATGGTTTAATTAGGTTTAATTAGGTTTAAAAATGGTTTAGACCCAATTAGGGTTTGCTGAGTTAAACCTAATTCAATTAAGGTTTAATTAGGTTTAATTAGGTATAAATGTGGTTTAGACCTAATTAGAGTGTGTTGAGTTAAACCTAATGTAGTTAAGGTTTAACTAGGGTTTAATTAGGTCTAAATGTGGTTTAGACCCAATTAGGGTTTATGGTGTTAAACCTAATGTAATTAAAGTTTAACAAGGTTTAATTATATTTAAAGATGGTTTAAACCTAATTAGGATTTTAGGTTCACCTAAATCAATTCTTAGTGTCAGATTAAGTCTAGGTTGAATGTTTTGTCATTTTGAGTCAAAGGGGTTAGACTCAATGTTCTTTGAGGGGATGGTTAGACCCTATGTCATTTAGGTGTAAAGATAAGGGTTTGGTCAATTCTGTATGTCACTAAAGGCTATTGTCCAAGCCTAAAGAAATCTAGGATTGAATATGTAATTTTTAGTTTTACAATTTTGACCCTCGAGATGAAATTTCATTTTTAAATTTGTAAATGGTTAAAAATTTGCCATTTTAGAGTTTTTAAAATGTGGCCCTAAATTTTCTAACCATTTATGACTTTAATATCCAATTTCTTTAAATTTTAGAATTATATTAAGGATAATTACAAAAATATGATAGAAATTGAGAAATCTAGTCATAGGGAGTACTTCTGGCCTTGGGAACATTATGGAAGATTCCTGAGGACTTAAAGAAAATTCCATAAAAATTTCAGAATTTTTGAAATTATAAGTAATTTTTAATAATTAAATTACTCCAGGGAGTAATTAATTAATTAAAAATTAAATATAATTAATTAAATTCTGATTTTATGTCCAAAATATTGTACTCATTGTCCTGAGTTTACAGGTATTTTTATTATATTTTGTGATTTTTATTTGTCAAGATATTAATTTTTTATTTTTTAAATGTTTTTCAGGATTTATTTAAATCCTTATTAAACAAAAATTATGAAGAGACGAGGCATGTCCTCTGATGCATCAAAATGCGTCTGATCCACTGTGAGGCTCATCATAGTGGATAAAATAAAAATAAATCAGGGTCATCTGTTTCCAAACACGGAAACGGACGACATTCGTGCATCTCCCTCATCTGCTCGAAACCCGCAAATCGTCCATGATCTAGGGATAATTTATCACTCAATTCTCCATGAAATTGAGTGAAACTTGTCCCTAGAGCTTCATATGGAGATGGCAAATCCATCTATACAGTGATGCATGGGTTGTGAATTGTCCCATTTCACAAAATATCAAACCCGAGCACGATTTGAGTCTAAAGAGCCATACCTTAGTCTGAGTTGATGGAACTTCAATTGCATTGGTTTTGTAGCTTCGCCTTGACCACAAGATACTTACTACAAACTTAAATTGAGGTGAAATTAGGGCTATGTATGAGTTTGATGAAGAGGGGTCACGATTTGGGCTTGAGGTGGGTTAGAGCCTATGGAAAGGGCCAATTTCGATTGGAATCTTCCTCGTGAGGTTCAGGGATGTTTTTGGAATGATAAATTCAAAGTTTTCAGAAGTTTTATGTCAACCTGAAAACTTTTCCTGTTCTTAGGAGGAGAAATTGGAGAGGGTTGATGGGTTTCAGAGCTCAGTTTCGCATGGACTCAACACCTTAGGGGATGGGGAAAAGTTTTTGTCTTCAGTGGTTCAGAGCATAAGGGCTGTAAGCTTGTCTATTATTAATGGGAAGCTCACGGGTTAGGCTCTATTTATATCATTGGGGAAGCCATGGATGAGCTTAGGCTTGCTTGGGTTCACTTGGGGGAGTTTTAACCATGTCAATGATGTCTTAATGATCAAATTTTAGCTGGGAGATAAGCCTTCTTGAACTTCCCAAGACTATGGGTTCAACCATGGTGGAAGCTTGGTTCATAATTGGGCTTACTTTTATTGGATGATTTGGGAGGTAGCTAAGGCTGGCTGAATTAACCTCCCCTATGTAAGCTCACAAGCTCATTTAATGGACTTCAAGAGAACATGACACATAAGCTCCATTTTCATCCCTTACATGGTTTGGTCATGATGGTCTTTAACCATGGTAAAAGAGGTGGTTTAAGTGATGTTTCTCTCCTATTGGATAATTCATAAGATGTTTGAGATGTCACTTGGATTGGCCGGCCAACTCACTTCATGGGAGCAAGTGATTCATGCTTTAGGTCGAGGGAATGTTGACAGATAAGCCTCATTTCCATGATTTGCCATCATGAGCTTGATCTTGATGTCATTGTATTGTCATGTCTTATTCTTCCCTTATTTGGTGGTTTCTAATGTGGATAAAGCTCTTAGATCAAACTCCCCCACATAAGCCTACATGGCATTTAATGAGTTTAAGTGAACATCTCACATAAGTTCTCTCTTTCCTCGCCTCCATGATGGTGTCATGATTAATCCTAACCTTGGTTAAAGGTCATGATTAATGGGTTGGTCAAGGTATTAATTATGTCATGACGAGTAATGGGTCATGGGTTACCAATTGGTGACTCCCCATAAATTGGATTTAATTTTAAAAATCAATTATGTTTTTGATATCATATATGATGTCATGGGTTTAAATTTATTTTAAGGTTATTTACTTATAATTCCATTTTAGTTTATTATGTAATTAATTAAAATTGTATGAAATTATAATATTAACCCATAACTTGGTCAAAGTGATTTTGGGTGTTGACCATTTGACTAGTCTTATCAATTTGGTTCAAAATGGAATGTTTTGACCAAAGTTGACCAATGTTGACCTGAGTTGACCAAGTTTGACCAACGTGACATACCTAACCTTGTCATGGTTGGGTTAGTCATGGGGTTCATTTGTCGTAGTAGTATGTCTTGGTTTGGTCATGTTGTCCAACTTTGACCATTTAGGTTATGGGTTGACCAATATGGTCAATGGGGTGGTCATTAGGTCATGGATTGGCCATTTTGATCAAGTTTGACCAATTAGGTCAAAGGTTGACAAGTGTGGTTCATTGAGTTTGGTAGTATGACTTGGTTTGGTCTTATTGACCAAAATTGACCATGGTTGACCGAAATTATCAAATTGACCATATAGTGTTGTCTTGACCATATGATGGTTATTTGGATCTATGAATGATCAAATGGTCAATGTGGTGAATATGTGGTTCAATTTAGTCATTTTGACCATTAGTTAATCAATGGTGTCTATAGTTGACCAAATGGTGAAGTTTGACCATTTTGGTGTTTTGAAATGATCTAATGATCCAATTTGACCAATTTAGGGTTTAGACTAATCCACTCGTCCAAATTGACCAAGTTGACCAGTTTGACAAATATTGACCAGTTTTACTAAAATTGACCATTTGGGTCAAAGTTGACTGATTGGATCAACTTGGTGTCATTGTTGAAATGTAATGACCATTAGGTCAAGATTTGACTAGATTAGGGTTTGTCACCACTAGTCTGATCATTTTAAAATGTTGTCATTGTTGAGATCCAAAAATGGTATTTTGAGAATTAATTCAATTTTAGAAGTTTTAGTGACCCTAGATATGTCCAAAGAGGTCAATGTTGGTAGACATATTTTCTTAATGATCATATTGATCATTTCAAGTCTTTTCAAGATGTAGGAGGATCTTGAGTCATAGGATTACTCAAGGTATGTTTGGTCTATAAATGTCATGTTAGGACCTTCACAAAAAGTGAGGTCAACAAACAATTCAGAGGATATAAGAAAATTAAGATAATATAAGTAATAAAAATATTAAATGGAAATATAATCAAATTGTAAAGTGAAATGTACAAACTACTATAACTAAATATGGATGTAATAGCATTAAAAAATGAAACGATCTAAATAGAAACTACCATCTACAAAGTAACAATATTAAAAATAGAAATTTAAATAGCTAATAGAAGATAAAACTATAAATAGAAGATGAAATAGTAAGTAGAAGATGAAGCTATTTTGGTCGCCGCAGCCGCCAATTGTTCAGTCTTGTCTTTTTTGATATCATCTTTGTCAAAGAGTTGCCACATTGTTATTTATTACATTTCCCTTTTCTCCGAATAACCATATATCTTAAATCATATGGATAATCTTGAAAAAAGTGCAGTTAAAGGGAAAAAGGAAAAGGGAAAATAATAATATAAGAAATTAAGGACAAATTTTCTTGTGATAATCATTATAGAGGGAATCTAGAGTGTTTGACTACCAAGATGCTCATGCAAGGAAAACCACATGAAAAACTTCACAACCAAGGATTTAGGCTTAATGCCTATTTTGAGGGTTCACATTCTTCTACAAGAGGAAGCTTCTACAGTTAATTAAATCCTAAACTATTAAGACTGCTTATGAAAACTCCAAATTAAGGTTAGAAATTTGTTCTTGAAAAGTTTAATTGTTGTTTGTTAAGGAAGTGAACATTAAAGTTCTATCCTATGGGTAGTAGATTCTTAAGGATTCAATACTATCCTACAATTGGTTTTACTTTTGTTAGAGTTCATGTTGTTTTGTTTAGTTACTTTGTTTATTTTATCATTTTATAAAAGATTTAGTTAAAATTCACCGTTTCAAGTTTTGGAGCTCCGTCCCTGCAAAATAAAGTTAGGACATCCTAATAACATATAGTAAATCTTGGATGACTTTAATATTTTGTCTAAAACATCCTGGCAAAGAAAAGTTAGTATAAGTTATGTTTTTTTTAATTGAATTTATTGAATTTTAAATTTTTAGACAACCCGCTCAAGATGTCTATGGCTCCGTCGTCCAAGGGTCTGACAACTGGGATTTTGGTCGGTTGCATTAATTTTGTAAAAAAAAATTTAATTTGAATGATGAGAATAAAAGATCTCATACATTTTAATAGTTTAAGTAACCGAGCACAATACTATAAAAAATTTACTTATCCCGAGGAATTGGCACATTACTTGACAGCGGGCTCGATTAAATAAACTAAAGAATTTATGACATTCGTTTGATTTGCGAACCTATTTTTTGTGACCTAAAAGTTTTCCTATCTAATATAAAGATTAGATAGGGCTTATATTACTTGGGTTCTATGTTTCTTATAAGGGCAAGCTTCTATAGTTAATTACAGCCTAAATGACTGAAGTCACTTAAGAAAACTCTCGACGGCAATCAAAGGTCTTTGTAAACCTATTTTATGTGACCGAAAAGTTACCCTATTTAATATAAAGATTAGATATGACTTATATTACTTGGGTTCTATGTTTCATATAAGGGCAAGCTTATATAGTTAATTACAGCCTAAATGACTGAAATCACTTAAGAAAACTCTCAATGGTGATCAAAGGTCTTTGTGAACCTTTTTTGTGTGACTGAAAAGGTCCCATATCTAATATTGTCATCACTATTTTTGGTGTGGGGTTTGCCCGTAAGAAGCTGTCGGTCATCGGAATTGAAATCCCGTTGCCCGCTTCAGAATGACGTTTTTAAAAAAATTTAGTTTTGAAAAAGATGAAGTCAAACTGACCCCATAATTTTCATAGTTTAAATGAAAGAGCGCTTTACCTCAAATCCTGTATCTATCCCGAAGGATGAACACAAGAATTGAGGGTGAGGCTCGATCAAATAAACTAGAGAAAGTTATGACATCCGTTTGGTCTGCGAAACCAATGTATTGGCCGACAAATTCCCCTATTTAATATAAGGAATTAAATAGGGTTTATATTA
>NW_018221121.1:86181-86492 GCF_001263595.1 Phalaenopsis equestris
CCATTTTGATTAAGCCTAAATGTTCATTAAGGCCAAAATATCCAAAATTACAATTTTGCCCCTAAGGGTCCAAACTTTCATAATTTGTCAAATTTAAGTCAAATGACTTTGAAATTCTTATGTAACCTTACTGATAAGTCAATTAACACATCAAAGGAGAAAAGGTGGATTTTCAAAATTTAATTTGATTTATATAATTATTTTCATGCAAAAATGTGCATTTTCAAGGAAAATTCCAAAAAATGATCAAGAGAACTCCTAATCACTTGAAATTTTTATGTGAGCTAGCCCTAGACCAGAAAGTCATTTGA
>NW_018221121.1:86782-87438 GCF_001263595.1 Phalaenopsis equestris
AAAAATCAATTAAAAATATTAAATGATCTCCAAATGACTTAAAATTTTTATGGTAAGTTTTCTGACTTATTGGACACAATGGAGAAAAAAAGTCAAGTAATTTTAATCTTTGTGTGCTTCAAATTAAATGTTTTAAGTAAATTAAGGTTTGCTCAAAATAGTGATGTTTTGATTCTTAAAAACCATGAAATTATTTTTTAAGACTAGTCTGGCCATAGGAAACTTACATGAATTTTTGTAGAATTTTCTAAAGCACATGCAATTTTCTATAATTATTTGAATAGAAAATACTTAAGAACTTAGAAAATTAAGATCTCTGTGTAGAGATCTCCTATGTCTTTGGAAAAATGCTTAAATTATTCACTTAGACAGAGACTTGGTGTACCTAGATAGAGGCTATACTATAAAAAATTTGGGGTCAAGGTGATAATCCAATATGAATGGAGAATTGAAAAACCCCTAACACTAATTCATTTTTTAAAAATAATTTATGCATCAAATTAGTGTGAAAATAATTCCATATGATTCTCCTCTATTCACTGAGTAAGAGGGTATTTTTATTTTATTTTTATAAATTTTCTATACAAAGATATTGATTTTTGAAGTTTAGGGGCTATTTTCTGAATTTATTAAATACCCCTTTTTATTTATTCAAA
>NW_018221121.1:87513-88339 GCF_001263595.1 Phalaenopsis equestris
TAAATGGAGACTCGCGAAGGCTCGGGAGAGTGAGTGAGGTTATACCTTTGCTCCGAGAGGTTTGGCCTCAATCAGAGATTCTTCACACCTTCGTTGGGTCCCAAAGAGCTTAGGGATGAAGCCTTTGGCTCTGGTGTAAGGCCTATATATGATTTCGACCACAACCAATTTTGGGTGTTGGTTGAGAGCTATAGTAGAGGCTATTTCAGAGGGGGAATTGATGGGGGTTTGGCTTCCTTCACTGTTGTGAAGGTGTGTACAAGGTTAACTTGATTTTGGTGGAGTTTGGAGTAGTGCCCTGATTTTGAGCTCGATTTTGAGCTCAAAATTGAACTCACAGAAGAGGCTTTGAGGGCAATTAATGGTGGAGCCCTTCTTCTCTGTGCTTGGAGAAGAATTTTGAATATTTTGGAGGAGGTTTTTCTAATCTATGGTGGTTCTTCCTTGTTTGGCCGTGAGCTCTCTCTTTCATGAGCTCTCTTCTCTTCCATAACCATAGCCATGGCTTTTTTATAGAGCAAGATCAGTTGGGATGCTTGGAAATGAAGTCTAGTGTTGCCAATAATGGCACCATAGGAAATTGCCAAGTGTTGGTGAGTAATTTGGTTTTGCATGAAACTTATCCTTTAAGGTTAAAAAAAAAACGTACCTAATGGGTAAATATCATGGCTAACCTATGGTTAACTTAACTTAACTCTAAGATCTAGAGTTTAGCTAAGGTTAAGCTTGATTTGGAATACCAAGTTTGATTTTCATTATATTTTAGTCATGGGCTAATATGACCAAAAATGGGTTTAGGTTTGTTTAGCCATGTCAGTTGGCTCAA
>NW_018221121.1:89029-106439 GCF_001263595.1 Phalaenopsis equestris
AGGGTATGGTGAGGGTATGGTGAGGGTAGTGTGAGAGTATTGTATACCTTAGCTCCAAACCAACACCCAGAGTCAATCCTAAGGCCAAGTAGTCCTATAGGAACTCTCCTTGAGCTCCCTCATAATGATCTTACCTACTAAGTGCTAGAGGTTAGGATCAATATGTGGAACTTCAAGTTGAGTAAAGAGAAGAGTTTTGAGTTTCTAATGGTGAGGGTACTTTTTCTAGTTTTCTAAGACTAGTCAGTAGGAAAGTCCTATGGCTAAACCTAGGCTACTAAAGAAATTTCTAGACCTCAACCAAAAGTGAGGTCAACAAATATAAAGATTAGATAGGTTTTATATTAATTTGGTTCTATGTTTCTTGTAAGGGCGAGCTTTTATAGTTAATTACAACCTAAATGTCTGAAGTCACTTAAGAAAACTCTCGACAGTGATCAAAAGTCTTAGTCTTCAAGAATTCAAAGTTTAGGTTTGTAATGCTGATCAAAGGTCTTAGTCTTTTGTAATTAAGTGTGAGTTTATGTGTGTTTTGTGTTGTAAGAGTAAGAGTTTGGAGAATTCTTCAAGGAGACTCCAGAACTTGTGTTGGGGAGAAGACATAAGATACTTTTTATTTATGCTTAAGTTTTTTTTTCTAAGGCTTGGATTTCAAAACAAATTTGGTGTTTTTGTTTTTTTCTCCATAAATTATGAGTAGTTACTTTCTTTCTCTTTGCTCTTGGGAATTAATCTTCTAGGATGCGAATGATTTAAAGATTTCTTTTTTACTTTTAAAAATTGTGATGAAATTTTCACTAATTCTTCATTGATTTTACAAATTTTTCACTTGTGTGGTTAAAATATGTTGAGGAACATAAAGATTCGAAATGACTAAGATTTCACGCAACTAGTGAGTGTCACACTTCATTTTAGGCAGAGTCGCGATAACCTAAGGAGGAGTGCAAATTGATAGAGAGATAAGTTCTGATGGGCGTAGAATTGATGTTTTTTGGTTGACAGACTAGATTCTTTTTCCAATTCAGTTTAGACTCTGGATCGTAAGGGTCTCTAGTAAGTCTTATAGAGAAGGCACGGTGATTAATCTGGGGGTGAGAGTCCAAAATCTACTCAACACTACTACACAAGATCGTGAAAAAACTCTAAATTAGCCAATGTTCTTTTCTAGCACTGAAAAAACTCTAAATTAGCTAATGTTCTTTTCTAGCACGGAGAGGGGGTAAGGAATAGGAATGCTTCTATTTGTCACAATATATCATCATTTTTTTAGTCATTCAAATTCTACATAGATTATTATCTCATTATAAGGGGAAAGACCTTTACATATTATTCAAACTCGTTAGATTTACTTTTTTTAAACAGATAATCATAGTTGTTTCTATCTGTTTTAATTTAGTCTTAACCGTTGCAATCATTTCATTTTTATTTAATCCATAATTTAAATAGAATTTGCTTTTTAGTTTTGCAAGCTAATTTAAAAGAGTTCATCTTTCCTCGCGGGATTGATACTGGGTTTTCAAAGAAAATCCTATGTTACTTGTAGCGATACTTATACTTGTGTAGTACCTCTAGTGTGAAACTTTATTATTATTTTTCCATATCATTTCATTTATTTACACTAGTTGCTGAATATAATTTGGGCCGAGTTTTTGGCAATATTTTGGTGATTAAAAATGCACAAAATTGTGGGCCAGGTCAAATTTTTGGCACCGTTACCGGGGATAGGTAACGAACCTTTTTAAATTTGGAAAGTAAACTTTTTGATTTGCAATTTTGTTTGAATTATAGAATTAATTTTATTAAAAATTAAAAGCCAAAAAGTCCAAAAAAAATATAACAAACTAAAAAATATAAGAATCCAAAAAATTAAATAAAACAAAAATATCTTTTATTTTGTTGTGTCATTTTATTTTTTGAAATTTTATCATTTGTATGCGCACTATAAGAAAAATTCAAAAACAAAGAAGACTTCATAATTGTAAAGATGTGGCAAATACTTCACGAAATAATATTGAAATTTAAAATTTTTTGAATGAACATCATAATTTATAAAAAACTTTAAGGGATCATGCAAACCCTACAATAGATGAATTTCACTAAAGTTTTCAAACTTCTACTGTAGCAGCTAACTCATTTGAACTTAACCTATAATAATACAAATAGTACAAAAGAATGTGTTTAAGGGAACACCAAATGAGAATCCAAGTTTACATCTTGCAAGTTTTTTAGAACTGTGTGCTACATTTAAGTATGATGGTGTATTAAATAATGCTGTCAGACTTAGAATTTTTTCTTTTTTTATTAAGGGATAATGTTAAGATGTGGTTAAAGTCATTAGCACCTAGATCAATTAGAACTTGGGGAGATTTTCCACAAAATTTCCTGGCTAAGTAATTTCTACCTTCAAAAACTATTAAACTTAGAATGATATTACTTCTTTTACTCACTATGAAGGGAAGTCAATTTATGAAGCTTGAGAAAGATTTAAGGAACTCCTTAGAATGTTTTCACATCATGCTTTACCAGACTGGTTAATTGTTCAAACTTTTTATAATGGGATAGTTGGATTCCTTAGATCTATTATAGATGTTGCTGCTGGTAGTTCATTAATTTCTAAACTATTAATGAAGCCTATGCTTTAATTGACAAAATGGCTACAAATAATTTTGAATGGCCTTTTAAAAGGGTAAATCCAAAGAAATTAGCCATTATTCATGATAATGATGCTATTTCAATGGTTTCTTCACAAGTTGTTGCACTATCTAGGAAAATAAACCAAATTAGATTGGATTTTTCTCAAACACCTCAATAGATTGAAAAAAATTCATTATCACAAATGCTTGATTTTCAAACTTCATTAGAAACTTTAAATGCATTTAATTGACCTAATAACCCATATTTCAATTATTATAACCCATGTTGAAAAAACCATCCATACTTTAACTACAATAATAATTCTAGTGGTGGAAGTCAACAATAGGGGAACAATCAGAGTAATTCTAAATTTAGACCTACTTATCTTCCAAGATTTAATATTAATAAGCAAGTTAAGGAGAAGAAGTCACCTTTAGAAGAAGTGGTGTTACAAATGAGTAGTCAATTACAGGGTCAGAGTGTTACTATAAGAAACATAGAGAATCAACTCGGACAAATTGATAACGCACTTAGCAATAGGCCTGAGGGAACACTTCCTAGTAATGTTGAGATCAATCTTAAATATAAAAGTAAAGAGAAAGAGTAAGTTATAGTTGTCCAACTAAGAAGTGAGAAGCAATTGAGTGTTGGTGTTAAAAAAGAGATTAAAGTTGAGAGAGAAGAAAAGGAAACTAGAAAACCTGAGGAATGTATTCCTAATGGAAAAACATGTTTCTCCAACTAAGAAGAATATAGAAAGACAACCACCTCCTTTTCCTCAAAGACTTAGACAATAAAAACTTGATCAACAATTTTCAAGAATTTTTGAGATAGTTAAAAAACTTACTATTAATATACATTTTGTAGAAGCTCTGGAACAAATGTCAAGTTATGCAAAGTTTATGAAAGAAATTTGAAATAAAAAAATGAAGTTTGAATATTATGAGACTGTTGCACTCAGTGAAGAGTTCAGTGTAATAATTCAAAAAAAGTTTCCTCAAAAACTTAAAGATCCTGACAGTTTCACCATACCTTGTGCAATTGAAGAAAACTTTTGTGGAAAAGCATTGATGTTTTGGGAGCAAATGTTAATCTCATGTCATTATCTATATTTAGAAGACTAGGTTTTGGAGATATTTCTCCCATTACTGTAACCCAAGAAGTAGATGATTGATCTATCACTTATTTTAAAGAGATTATGAAAGATGTGTTTGTTAAAGTGGATAAGTTTATCTTCTCTATTGATTTCATTGTCTTGGATATGGAAGAAGATAATGTAATTCCTATTATTTTAGGGAGACCTTTCCTAGCTACTGAAAGTGCAATGATAGATGTGCAAAAAAGAGAATTAACCATGAGAGTTAATGATCAGGAAGTAACTTTTAATGTGCTTAAATGAATGAAGTCTCCTGTTAAAGGAAAAGATGGTAAATGTTACAGAATGGATATAATTGACTATATTATTGTTAATCATTTTCAAGAAAGATGAAGTAACTTTGTTATGAAAGGAAATAAAAATTGAAAAATGATTTTGAAAATGAATCAAAAGAAAAAAAACACTAAAGAGTTAAATTATGTTTGGTAAGAATTTGAATTTTTAGATATTACTGAAAATAATAAACCTCTGATAGAAAAACCTCCTGAAATTGAGATGAAGGTTCTACCTACTCATTTAAAGTATGCATTTTTTGGGAACTCGTCCACATTACCAATTATTATATCCTTAGATTTAACTTATGAACAAGAATGAAAATTAATAGACATTATAAAATCATATGATAGCCTTTAATGGACATTAGCTGATATTAAAGGAATCAGTCCTTTAATCTATATGCACAAAATTTTAATGGAAGAAAATTATAAGCCTATAATTGATCCTCAATAGAGCTTAAATCCTATAATGAAAGAAGTTGTTAAGAAATAAAATTTTATTAAGAAAGAAATTTTAAAGTGGTTGGATGTTAGAACTATTTATCAAATTTCAGATAGTTCATGTGTTAGTCCTACTCATTGTGTTTCTAAGAATGAAAAAAATGAATTAATTCCTACAAGACAAGTCAATGGATGGCAAATCTGTATTGATTATAGAAAATTAAATGTTTCCACAAGTAAAATCATTTTCCTCTTCCTTTTCTAGATCAAATGTTGGATAGGCTAGCTGGGCACCATTATTTTTGCTTTCTGGATAGATATTCAAGATATCACCAAGTACCTATTTCTTTTGAGGGTCAAGAAAAGACCATATTTATTAGTCCTTATGGAACATTTTCTTTCAAGGGAATGTCATTTAGATTATTGATCCCAACTTTCTATATAGATAGAAGTAAAATGTGATGTATGTAATTAATTACTTAAAAGATAGTTTTAATTTGCAACGACTGCCAAAAACTTAATATAAAGCAAATGCTAGGTAAATTTTTCCCTATGAAGCAAATAAGAATGTAGTTATAATACTTCAATATGGGTTACTACGCAAGTATATGTATCATTATCAAGTAATATAGAACTTTTCTGATTAAGTCCTGAATATCGAACCCGCGGGAAGGATTATTTTTAGATGGCAAAATACTTAGCAATTTATATTCTTAATTGATACACCAAAAATATATGCATCTTTAGACCTATATTTTATACTCATTTTGGTGATATTGCGCTTTAAAGGAGGGTATTTTTTCATGTTTTATTGCAGGTTGTTGATTTTTTCATGTTTTATTGCAGGTTGTTGTTTTATTGCAGGTTGTTGATTTTTAGGACTTGAAGCAAAAAAGGAAACAAAAAGGAAGGAATTTGGAGAAAAAATGGCGTTTTTGAAGAAATGCTCAGCGCCGACGGTGCCAGGATGGACGCCGATAGCACAGATCTATAGAACAGAGTTTGTACTATCCTCAGCACAGACGGCGCCAAGAGCAGCGCCGACGGCGCTATTTAAAAAAGTTCACGGGTCACTGGCCTCGACGACGCCAATGTCGGTGCAAGACCTGTTTATAGAAGATTCGATGAATTTGGAAGCTTTTTGAAGAGTTTTAGATGCACCTATTGGAAAACTGACATTAGGCTCTAATTAGAGCGGAAATTGATCAAAAAATCCCCCCTTTGATCGTTTTCCACTCTCTTCCACGCTATTCCACATTTCTCACTGCCACTTAGAGTCCATTAGTCATTTATTTCTTTAGAGTTTTGAGTTTTTGTGATGAGTTTAAGTGTGACTTCTACTCTAAGAGTGTTAGAGAGGGAGAGAAGTGTGGGAGATTTCTTCTTCCTACATCTTCTAAGAGAGGCTACAAGGGAGTTGCTTTGAGAAAGAGTTTCAGATAAGTGTTGTTTGTTTATTATTGTTGTACAAAATTTTTTTTATGTATGAAATTCATGTTTTATTGTATCTTTCTCATGAAGTCTGAGTGGGTTCCTTTATCTTTCTACCAACTATGAGATATGGTGAAATGAAGAGATAACTTGGATGTGCCAATTTTAAAGTATAAAATAAATTGTGATGCTTTTTCAACTTCATTCTTAATTTACTTTTTGATCTGACCAATTGAATTGTTAAAATATATTGTGAAACATATGATCCAGGAAATGGATTGTGAATTCTACAACAAGAGTGAGAATCACATTTAATTTCATGAAGGAGTATTTCATTCATGGAATTAAGTGCAAATAAATAGGGAAATATACTTTGTTGGGTGTAGAATTGAAGATTTTAGAGTGACAAACTAAGATCCTAAATTCGGTCTTAGTGTTTAAGAGCTAAAGCAAGCGTTAGCCTTCAAAGGAAGGAAAGTGGGAGCTCTAGAGTGAGAGCCAGTATCCTCCTAGCCTAACCACTGATTTAGGGACTAAACCTGATATTAGCCAATGATGTTCTATAACATTGAATCGGGGTAGATAACTAAAATTGCTCCTATTTGGCACAATACATATTTAAATCATTTATATCATCTCTTTTTACCAAAAACTCATTGTAGTGGGGAAAAATGTTTTTTCATATTAGAAAACTTCATCACATAAACATAGTTTAGTAGTTAATGTTTAAAATTTTCATTTTAGTTTTGCTAGTGGTTACTATCTTAGTTCTGATAGTGTCTCAAACAATTCAAAATTAGTGAAGTAATTTCATTTAATTTATGTTAATTTTCTAGTTAATTTGTCATTTCAAATTTAAACCTTACTCTCGGGATCGATATTTGGGGCTTAAATAGAAAGTCTTATATTACTTGATAACGTTACATACACTTGTGTAGAATCCTAACATAAATTGCTTAAATTTCTTATTCAAAAAATAATGTATCAAGTTTTTGGCATCGTTTTAAAGCGGATTCAACATTATAATATTACACAACTATATTTTCGGGATCATTACTCAAACTTAAGATGCTAAATTAGGAATGAAAGTTTGATTCTTTTTGTAATATTTTTTTAATTTGAAAATAAAGTAAGCAACTAATTAACTTAACTCAAATACTTGCAAGGTGAAGGCAAAATAAG
Source organism: Phalaenopsis equestris (assembly GCF_001263595.1). NCBI lineage: Eukaryota > Viridiplantae > Streptophyta > Magnoliopsida > Asparagales > Orchidaceae > Phalaenopsis > Phalaenopsis equestris. The sequence continues at coordinate 96,149 of NW_018221121.1, forward strand.
TAAAATATCTTTTTGCTTATCGTGAATCAGTGATGAATATAGAAATTTAGTTGTGGAAGTATACTAAATGTGTTGTGCCAAATAGGAGCAACAATATTCTTTACCCTTATTGGAGATGCTATGAAGAACGTTGGTTAATCTATAGTTTGAATAGTCTTGAAGATCGTCTAGGCAGGAAAGATACTAGCTCTCACTCTAGCGTTCCCTCTTCTCCCTCCACCTAGGGGCTAACATAGGGGCTAACATCCTAGGGGCTAACATCTCGTATCAAAACCTAAGACTATAAATCAAATTGGGGGCTCTAGGATGTCACTCTAAAGTCCTCTAATTCTACACCATTTAAAATATTTTTCCCTATTTATTTGCACTCGACCCCATGAACTACATTCTCATTCATGAAATTAATATGTGACTCCAACCATTTGTTGACTGAGACAAAACCATCTCGGATCTTACATTTTCTCATAATAGGTATTAACATCTTAATTGACCAAATCAAGAAGTAAATGAAGTGCAAGGTCTTGAATCATCACAACTTCTTCCAACATTAAAGTCTAATACTGCACACAACTTCCTTTACACATTTAATTACTTATAATCTTAAGGAAAAATATAAAGAAAACTACTTAGAATTCATGAAGAAAATGCAACCACATAAGAGTTTAAAAGTAGAAATCATGCACACAAACAAGAATTCTAAATTAAAAACTAAATGTAGTCACAAAGATAAATAATTATCTTAAATTATCTCTACCAAATGTCTTGAAGTTTCTTTGAATTCTCTTCCTTCTCTCACAATGTAAACTAATACTCAAAATGAATATACAGTAAAATAAAATAAAGGTGGCTGGAGGTAGCGGCGATGGGTGGCGGTGACGGTAATGTGAACTTTTGGTGGGTGGTAGTTGGCCTCCTATCCTAGATAATCTAAGTCTTTTCTTATAAAAATCTAAGGGGTGCCTTGGTGTCTCTTCAAAAACGTGTCTTTATTCAATGAATCTTCTAGAAGTTGTCCCTTCATAAGCTAATTGAATGAATTTTCGTGTCCATGGGTTATTTCCCACGTTTTAATCAAGCGTTGCTTCAAAAACCACTTTAAAATTCTGCTCCAATTAACATTTCTTCAAATAACTAACTTTGGCACTTAAGCGCGAAGTACCTGGCGCTTAGACGCGGAGTCTCTAGCGCTTAGATGCGGATCTGGGTGCTTAGGCGCCCCAGTTCATTTTGCACATTTCTTCGTTTTTTCTCTAAATTTGACCCTTTTTTCACTCCTTTTAGCATTTTCCATCCATTTGATTGTACCTACAAGAAAAACACAAAAATACCTTTCATTAAAGTGCAATATCTCAAAAGTAGGTATAAAATGTGTATAAAAATTTTATATATTTTAGGTGATCAATTATGTAGTGAACCTGCAACATTTCAAAGATGTATGATGTCAATTTTTCTGTGATTTAATTGAGAAAGATATTGAAGTTTTTATGGATGATTTCTCAATTTTTGGAACTTCTTTCAATTCATGTTTAGATCATTTAATGAAGGTTCAAAAATGCTGTGACGAAACAAATTTTGTTCTTAATTGAGAAAAATGTCAATTTTTTGGTTGCAAGAGGAATTGTTTTGGGACATAAGATTTATTAGAATGGCTTGGAAGTAAGCCCAACAAAAATTCAAGTCATCACTAAATTACCACTTCTTACTAATGTTAGAGGAATAAGATGTTTTCTGGAACATGCTGGTTTTTATAGGCGTTATATTAAAGACTTTTCTAAAATTTCCAAGCCTTTATGTCAACTGTTGGAAAAAGATGTTAATTTTGATTTTAATGAGGAATGCCTTAATGCTTTTAATTTATTAAAATAATAAAAATTAATAAATTAATCACTGCACCTATTATTATTTCACCTAATTAGACAAAAACTTTTGAATTAATGTGTGATGCTACTGATTATGCTATTGAGGCTATTTTAGGACAAAGAAATGATAAAAATTTAAAAGTAATATATTATGCTAGAAAAACCTTTAAAGAAACTAAAATTAATTGCACTACTAATGAAAATAAATTATTACTTATAATATATATTTTTGATAAATTCAGATCTTATCTTATTGGAACCAAATGTATTGTGCATATTGATCATTCTGCTATAAAGTATTTGATTATGAAGAAGGATGTAAAACCACAATTAATTAGATTGGTCCATCTAAAGCAAGAGTTTGATTTTCAAGTTGTGGATAGGAAGGGCACTGATAATCAAATAGCTGATCATTTATTAAGGCTTGAAAAGCACAACAATAATTTTAATGTTGAAATTAATGAAAATTTTCCTGATAAAATATTATATGGAATTAATGAATGGCGAGTTCTGTAGTATGCTCATAAAGTTAAATATTTAGTTAGTAACATTTTACCCTACGGACCAGATATCCATCAAACTAAAAAGTTCATTCATGATTCTATATATTATTTTTGGGATGACCCTTATTTATATAAACAATATAAGGATTTAATTATTTGAATTTGTGTACCAATTGAAGGAAACTAAGAAATTATACAAAAATAGCAAAAATCAGATTTTGGAGGACATTTTGGGGTTGATAAAACTACATTTAAATTTTTTTAAACTGAATTATATTGGCATACAATATTTAGAGATGTTAATTATTATATAAAAAAGTGATAAATGTCAAAGAGTAGGCAATATTTCAATAAGAAATTAAATGCCCTTAAATTTTACTATTGAAGTTGAAATTTTTTATGTTTGGGGTTTAGATTTTATGGAACCTTTTATGTCATCTTTTGGAAAGATTTATATTTTAATAGCTGTAGATTATGTTTCAAAATGGATTGAAGCAGTTGCTTTACCTTGATGTGATGCTAAAAGAGTTGCAAAATTTTTAAGGAAAAATATTTTTACAAGATTTGGAAAGTCGAGAGTAATCATTATAGACGAGGGAAGTAATTTTAAGAATAGAATAATTGAAACATTAACTCAAAATTTGTAATCAAATATCAAATTGCCACAAATTATGAGTCCAGACTAATGGTTTGGCAAAAGTATCCAATCAAGAAATTAAAATATTTTAGAAAAAATTGTAAATCTTAATTGAAGAGATTGGTCTACTAGACTTGATTCTACATTATGGGCTTGTAGGAATGCTTACAAAACTCCTATAGGAATGTCACCATATAGCCTCATATTTAGAAAAGCTTTTCATTTTCTTGTTAAACTAGAGCATAAAGCTTATTGGGAAATAAAAGAGTTTAATTATAATTTGACAGATGCTGGAGAAAAAAGATTATTGCAATTAAATGAGCTTGATGAGAAGGGAAATGAATATTATGACAATGTAAGAATTTATAAATAGAAAATGAAAATGAGGCATGATCAAGGAATTATAAAAAATCATTTTGAGCCTTGAGAAGAATTTATATTATATAATTCAGGTTTGAAATTATTTCCGAGAACACTTAAGTCTGGGTGGTCGGGACCATTTATTGTGATAAGAGTTTCTCTAAATGGAGCCATTGATCTTGAAAATCCTAAGACTAGAAGGATAATTAAGGTAAATGGAAAAAAGTTTAAACGTTTATATAAGTGGAGATAGTCATGCATTTGAGTAGATCATAATATTGGGTCAACAAGATTAAAACATTGAAAATGTCGGGCTGATGACGTTAAACCAAGTATTTTGTGGGAGGCAATCCATAGTTATCGGTGTGACTGACTTGTTTTTTAATTATTATTGTGATAAGTTTTTTATCTAAGTTGGAGCCTTACATGATTATGTTGGCAAAAAACATTATTATATTAATGGAATTGAAGATCGGATGAAAGAAGTTCAAATTTTGAGAAAGTTGGTTTGGCGCTGTAGCGCCACAGCTCGAGAAACTTACTTGGAATCGCCAAAGTTCTATTTTCTGCCCTCTTTTTGTCTATAAAATGGACTAGGACGAGAAAGGAAGCATCCCTTTGACTTTTATAAGTAGTTTTAAGAGATTTGAGAGTGGAGAAGCAATTTCTAATATAAAGATTTTGGAGAGCAATGGCAATGAGAGATTTAAAGATAAGAAGATAGTGCATAAGGATGCTCAGACTTATTTCAACAGATTTCTTGCATTAAGTTTGGAGCAACAAATGGAAAAACTTGGGAAGATTGAAGGAGAGATCTCTCAACTGCATACCAAACTTAAACACTTTTTCTACCAATATGAGGATTTGGATTGGCAGTTTAAACTCCAAGTCAACTATTCGACATATTTTCAAGATGTTTCAAGTGACCATGTTTAGCACAAATAAGTGGATTTATAATAAACTCATTTCAGAATTTCCTCATGCTCCTTTCTATCATTCATACGATTGAAATTGTTTGGTGGGTGTGTTGACCTCACTTTTGGTTGAGGTCTAGTCTCTTCCTTAGAAGCCTAGGATCTAGCCATAGGACAATCATGTTGAATATCCTAGAGGACTAGTCTTGGAACCCTAAACATTTGAAATTCCTAAACACTTATTTACTCTCCTTGGAGTTCCACATGTTGGTTCTAACCTCTAGCATTTAGTAAGTGAAGTCAATATGAGGCAGCTCAAGGAGATTCCCCATAGGGTTGTTTGGCCTTAGGGTTAACCCTGGGTGGTGTGGTCTTGCTCCTACACACACACACTTCCACTTTTGGCCTAAAACCTAACCTACACATGCTTAACCTCTCCCCCTAATCTTTTTGAAACTCATGTGGATTGTCCCCCAAACCCTTATCCCTAGGTTAGGGTCAGAATAAGACCAACATATGAAGGATCTTGCTTAACCTCTCCCCCTACTCCTTAGGATACCCCTGGGTGGTGTAGTCATGACACCGTAAGGGTATTTTTGCGATTGACATTCCCATTGAATCCTAATTCTACCCAATTGCCCAGTTTGGCCTTTTAGCCACAAACTTTTCCAAAATTACCAAATTGCCTAAAAGACCCTGAAATTTTCAAAATTCCCAAAATACCCCCGAAATTGCCAAAATTACCAAAATGCCCTTGGTGGCCCAAATTTTCCCAAAACCTCCCAAATCATTTCAAACACTAACAAAACCAATCTTGACAACTCATGAAGTCCAATTTGACCAAATTGACTAATTTTGACCAAAATCCCATTTTTGTCCTTTGAGGCCCAATTACCACAAATCACCCCCAATGTCCACAAAATTGATTTCAAAATTTCTCAATTTCAAATCTAAACTCAACTTCATTAATTATAAACCCAATTAAAACCAAATTCAAGCCCAATTTAACTCAATTCAAAACCCAAATTCCAAGCACAATTTAAACCCCCAAATTGCCACATCTTTAAATTTCACCAAATTGAATGCCTTAGCCTATCTAATTTTTTAAATTTTAATTTTAAACTCTTCACAACATTTGCCTAGACCAAATGGAGCCTTTAATTGGCCTTGGAAAAGCCTTAACCATAGCCAAAATTCAACTCAAACTAAAATTCCCAATTTTTCCCCAAACTTCAAATTCCTCCAAATAAAACTTCATAACCCTTCAATTTTCACCCAATTGATTCCCAAATACCTTGTGACAATTTCCTACATCAATATGACCAATCAATTAGAATAGATCCAATCTTTAGCCAAGCCTAAACCCAATTCCAAGACAAATATCACATTTTGAACTCAAACTCCAAATTCACTCTGAACCATGTAGTCCAACTCAACCTTGGCTACCACAACCACTATTTGGACTCTAGTGACAAACCTAGATCCTCCTAGCCCACTCTACATGAGCCATGGACCAAGGGTAACTCAAATTAGGGAGCTTCTTCCTATATTTGGCTAAGTGAGTCATGCTTAACATCCCTTGATTAAACCCCTATTGTAATCACCATTAAGCCTTCTCTGGCCATCCCTGACCTTGGTGACCATCTTGACAGTTTTCCAAGCCTTGAACCCCAAATTAAACCTATCCTTTGTGGAGTGCCTGATTGGTTGTTAGCGCCGAACTCCTCTCCACCTCAGCTTATTGTCACCAACTAATCAGAGCTCGAGCCCTCCCCATTGGTCATGGCTATAAAAGCCACCTCTTACGGTCAAAGGGGAGATGATAAATTCTATGGGGAGACCCTATCAAATTTTCTCCAGAGCTTCTCCAAGCCTTTCTGAGATCCTTCCAACCATTTTCCCCCACTGAAACCCATTGTCAAACCCGAATTTTGAGTTCAAAATTTAGGGCCTTTTCTTCCATCACACAGAACTCTATTGAAGCTTCCACAAGCACCCAATTGAGGCCTCACCTCTTGGGCTATGGTATAATAAAAAAACTTTAAAAATCCCTTCAGTTTCATCAATTGTGAAGTGAAATTATATTTTCTATGATTGTAATCGTATAGATGTTTTTGTCTTGAGTACATGGAGCTATAGGAACAAAACCCATTTTATTTATTTGAGTATCGAGCAAGACCTTAGGTATAGAAGTTGGACGATTCTCTTGTTAGGCCAATTGAGATGATGGTCAGGGACTGTCTGATCACACATGTATTCAGTGGATGGCTTGGATTGTGTTGGACGGAAGATGTGTCCTTGAATCGCGGGCTGCATGGCAAGTCTTGGTGGAAAGCACAACGAATGGAAGCGCGCCACGTCAGATTTTTAAGTTGCCTATGATGAGGTGGTTGCCACATGGATAAGTAGAAAATTAAGGGTAATTTTGATTTTATTAAATTCAGAATCTTCAAAAATTCATAACTTGGTATAGAAAAATCATTATAAAAAATAATAACCTCTTGCTTAGTGAATAGAGAAAAATAATGTGGAATAAAAATAATTTTATTTGACATGTCTCTGATTTTTAATTAATTAAATACTCACTGGAATATTTTAATTTTAATTAAGTAAATATTAATCAACATGACTTAAAACTTTAAGGGTTGATTTCTCATGACAGTGAGGATGTCTCCTGATTTTACCATGGTGAGAGGACACCTCTTGCTCTAAAACCCTAATTTTCAAGTCTATTGGCCGATTTTTTATTAAATTAATTATAAGAATTAAAATATTAATAAAAAAATATGAGGATTGTTGGGGTAGGTTCCCTATAGTTAAAGGATTCTAAGAAAGATGTAAAATGTATTTAAATGATTATGCATAATTTTCTAGCTGATTAAGTGTCTAAAATTTATAAATAAATAAATAAATATAATATTATTTAGAAATTAACAAAATTGACTCACTATAAAAATTTGAAGCTTATTTGAGTTAATTTGATCACGAAAGTCTATTTTTTCAAATAAAAAGGTATTTTTGCATTAAAATAATTATAATAGCTAAAGTATAATTAGAGAAATTATGAAAAGTGGTTTTGTGAGTTCTTTGTGAACAGGGGTACCTAGGAAAAATAAAAATGATTTTAAAATAAATAGTTCATTTTTAAGCTACTTTGTAAATTAAAAATATTAAAAAATAACTAAAAATTACAAATATATAAAAATGCACCAAATTGTTCTAATTGTTCCCTATTCACTTAGGACCCTTTAAAATTTTTCTCCTAATTTTTGCAATTTATTTATGTATTTTTAAATGCTAAAAGTGTATTTTTTCATAAATTTGCATTAAAATAATTATAACAAATAAAATAAAAATCATAAAATGAAAAGTATGTTTCTCTATGATCTTTGGACTTTGGGAGATTTACTAAAAAAATAAAAAGTAATTTTTGAAATTAAAATATATTTTTTATTTAATTAATCACTAAAATAAATAAATAACTATAATAATTAAAATATAACTTGAAATATCTTGAAATTTTTTCCAAGTGGTCCTCTTACCTAGTTGAACCTCTAATAATTTTCCCATGAAAAAATAAATTAGTTTGATTAGTTAAATAAATTAATATTGAAAATTCTATTTTTGAGCTAAAATAATTATAAAAATTAAATAAACATCATAAATATTATTATTTCTCCTCTCATATTTTAATTGACCTATGAGTAAGATACCATGAAAATTTCAATTTCATTTGAGCTGTATTTAATGAGTTAAAAAGTGGAGAGCTCTAGGGGAAAATTGGAATTTTGAGATTTTGATGCCCTAAGAAAATTTTAGGTTAAGTCAAAGGAAAAATGAGTAATTTTTATCATAATAAACTTCTTTGGATGTTTGAAACATAATGAGATAAAAGGTAGAAACTAACTTGTCACATTTTCTTGATAAGGTTAAAATTATAATTTTATAAATTTTTATGACTTGGAAGTCAATTTTAATTGGATGATACAAAGGTAGTGGGCTTAAGCTAAGAATTTAATAGTTCAGTTATTTGAGGCCCCTAATTGGTGATTAGATGATAAGCAGGATTTTAATGAGAATTGATCTCTCTTAAATTAACATTTTGATTCTTACAAATCTACCTCGAGATTGAATTGAAGGGCTTGGTAGTGAGCTATGCTTGATATGTAAACTAGTTTAATAAGGATTAGAAAAGAGGAACATGATTAATTCTAAAATAAGCCCAACTTTAGTGGTGAGTACAAGATCCTTAATGACTTGAGTTTGCCGTAAGGGTTCCCACTTTCATAACTCTTAAGTAGAACGTTAAGTCACTGTTAGACTACCCCACTCTTCGGATGATTAAAATATTAATTTTCACTAAGCATAGGGTGTATTAATTCATTGAAATTAAATCTAAATTTATGTGAAAAATTTCAAATTATATGAAAGTTTCTTCCCTTTCTTGAGATCATAATCAGTGTAGGATTCAAAATTTTAAAGTTTAATTATAGTATTTAGACAAAACAGGATCAATCTTAAATAGTTCTAATCCTAAAGATGATTATTTCTTATTGCAAGAAGAAATATTAAGAAAACTAATCATGCTTCATGGGGTTAATACAACAAAACATGATTTATATTGAAATTTAAGTTTACATAATAAAATAGTACACAAACAAAAATATAAAGTACTTATCTTAAACTTCTCCCCAAGTAAATCTTTTGAAGTTCCTTTGAAGTATTCTCAAAACTCTTCTTACAAACTGACATCAAGAGACACACACTCCACTACTAATTAAAAACACCATGACTTCAAGACTTTAAGACTCCAATCAAAGATTGTCCTTCCAAAAACTCCTTTGGCTTCTCTCGACTCCTTTTATGATAACTCTTGAAATCCCCAAGAGTCACTTCAGAAGCCCCTTCAAAATTTGTCCAAATTCATTTCATATTGAAATAAATTGATTATGGCACCTAGGTGCCAACCTTCTAAAAGCCCAATATAATTGTCCGACGCCTAGGCACCAGATCCTGGTGCCATGGCGCATGGCTCTCTATTTTCACGTAAAGGTTTGGTGCTTAAACGCCTGAAGCTGGCGCTTAGGTGGTAGTTCATTTTGTGCTTCTTTGCTCCATTTGACCCCAGTTTGCTACATTTTTGCTCCTTTTTTCTCGAAAACTCTATCTCCTGTACCTGTAATAAAAAAAAGCTATAATAACTTCTTTTAAATAAAAATATAATTAAAAATGAGTATAAAATGTATAAATAAAAGTAGCACTTTTTTAGGCATGTCACTCCTGCACAATCATTTTGTGCAGCATAAGTCCTAACTTGATTTAGGCTCTAAGGTTCTTGTTGGGTACGACTTAAACCCTCCAATCTTTGTAGGTCATTTGCATGATTGGGTATCTTGTAGATGTAATCCCTAAATAATAACTTTGGTAGGATTGAAACATCAAATAATATCATCTTAAAAATTGAAGCCAAGCAAGATGATAGTTTGGAAAGTCACCGAGGTTTTTCTTAGGATCTGTTAAATCCCCTACCTTTCACTCCTTTAACCACTAAAAATAATTGTCCTACTTGATCCACTCCCATTTAATTTCCCTATGTCTAAACATGAAATCTTACATCATTGAATTTTTAAAGACAAATACCTCTGATCACCATCGAGAGTTTTCTTCAGTGACTTCGATCATTTAGAATGTAATTAACTATTAGGGTTTGCCCATATACGGAACTTGGAACCCAAGCAATATAAACCCTATATAATCTTTATATTAGGCAGGAGAACTTGTCAGTCACATAAAAAGCATTTAATAGAAAAAATGGTTGTCATAAATTCTTTAGTTTATTTAATCGAGTCCGGTGTCACGTAATGTGTCAATTCCTTATGATAAGTACATTGCTTATACTGATATTTCAGTTACTTGAACTATTAAAATGTATGAGAACTTTTTAGTTTCATTTTTAAAATTAAAAGTATATCTTCCAAAATTATATATATATATATATATATAATTAAAATATCTTTT
>NW_018221121.1:106560-118085 GCF_001263595.1 Phalaenopsis equestris
TATATATATATATATACATCTGTGTGTGTGTGTGTGTGTATTTCATTAAAATTATTTTTCAAAATTAATGCAACCGACCACAATCCAGACCAACTTTAGGGTTTGCCTTAGGTGCCAAAAAATTCTTAAGCTTCTCTGTCTTAATTAACTCAATTAATTTTTTTTAGGTGTCAATATTATTATATTTTGTGATCCCCATGGTTGGTGCAATATTTATAGGGTACATGCATATAAGTGTTAGCCATCATAGAGAATGGCTTACTAATGACATCTTTATTCTCAATGTCTATTAGTCTCAATCATAGATACCCTTAATAGTGTGTTTTTGATTCAAGGGAACTGATACACCAAAAATATATGTATTGTTAGACCCATATTTTATACTCATTTTTTGTGATATTGCACTTTAATGGAAGGAAGTTTCTATGTTTTATTGCAGTTTGTTGATTTTAAAAACTTGGAGCAAAAACAAAGCAAAAAGGATGAAATTTGGAGTAAAAATGGAGAAGTTCAAAATTTGTTCAACGCCGATGACGCCAGACTAGGCGCTGTTTGACAGAAACTTTGGATTTAATCATGGGCCTCTGGCATCGGCGGCGCCAGGATGGGCGCCGACAGCTCTAGTGTCGGTGGAAACCCTATTTCTAGAAGAATTAAAAAATTTGGACACTTTTTGATGAGTTATTGGATGCACCTATTGGAGAACTGACCTAGGCTCTATTTAAAGAAAAGATTTGATCAGAACCCCCCCCCCTCGCATCATTTCAACATCTTCCACTCTTTTCAATTTTTCTCTTCACACACCTACATTGCACGCCATTCCACACCATTAGTTAGTTGTTATTTTTATAGATTTGATTTCTTGTGGTGAGTTTAACTGTGAATTTTTCCTTAAGAAGTGTTGGAGAGGAAGAGAAGAGAGAGATTTCTTCTTCCTGCATTTTCTAAGAGAGGTTACAAAGGATTTGCTTTGAGAAAGAGTTTCAGATAAGTGTTGTTTTTTTTATTATTATTGTATGAACTTTCTTTAATATATGAAATTTGTGTTTTATTGTATCTTTCTCATGAAGTCTGAGTAGATTCATTTATCTTTCTCTCTACTCTAAGATATGGTGAAATGAAGAGATAATGTGGATGTGCCAATGTTAAAAGTTAAAATAAATTGTGATAGTTTTTCAACTCCGCTGTTAATTTACTTTTCAATCTAACCAGTTGAATTGTTAAAATATGTTCTGAAACATATGATCTGGGAAATGGAGTATAAGTTCTACAGCCGAGTGAGAATCACATTTAAGTCCATGAAGGAGTATTTCGTTCATGGGATTAAGTGCAAATAAATAGAGAAATATACTTTGTTGGGTGGGCGTAGAATTTGAGATTTTAGGGTGACGACTGAAAATCCCCAATTTGATCTTAGTGTTTAAAGTTCTGATACGAGAATGTTAGCCCCCTCCTTCAGGGGAGGGAAGTGGTGATACATTAAAAATATATGCATTTTTAGACCCATATTTTATACCTATTTTTGTTGATATTGCACTTCAATGGAAGGTATTTTGATGTTTTCTTGCAGGCTGTTGATTTTTAGGGCTTAAAGCAAAAAACAAAGAGAAAAGGATGAAATTTGGAGTCAAAATGATGTTTTTGAAGAAATGCTCAGCGTCGATAGCGCCGAGGGCAGCTCCGACGGTGTAAAACAAATTAACGCAGAGATTTTCTACTCAGCGCCGGTGGCGCCAAAAGTGGTGCAGACCCTGTTTCTAGAAGGTTTGATGCATTTGGATGACTTTTTGAAGATTTTTTGGTGGCACCTCTTGGAGAACCGACCTTGGGCTCTGTGTGGGGCCAAATTTCATTAGAAAATAGGCTCCTTTACATTTTTCACTCCTCTACTTTCATTTTTCGCACCACATCATTCCATTTCACTTCCATATTAGAGTCAATTAATGAATTTTGTTTTCATAGTTTAGAGTTTTTTGTGGAGAGATTTAGTGTGAAAGTTTCTGTAAAAGTGTTGGAGAAGGTGAAAAGTAAGAGATATCTTCTTCCTACATTTCTAAGGAAAGGCTACAAAGGATTTGCTTTGAGAAAGAGTTTTCAGAAAAGTATTGTTTGAAAGTATTGTTTAGTGTTGTATGAACTTTCTTTTATATATGAAATTTGTGTTTTGTTATTTCTTTCTAATGAAGTATGAGTAGTTACCTCTATCTTTCTCCCTACTCTAAGATATGGTGAAATGAAAAGATAATATGAATGTGCCAATACTAAATTATAAAATAAATTGTGATGATTTTTCAACTCCAAACTTAATTTACTTTTCGATCTGACCAATTGACTTGTTAAAATGTGTTGTGACACATCTGATTCGGGAAATGGAGTATGAGTTCTACAACAGATTAAGGATCACATTTGAGTCTATAAAGGAGAACATCGTTTATGGAATTAAGTGCAAATACATAGGAAAATATTTTTTGTTGGATGTAGAATTGGAGAACCTTTAGGATGACAGACTAAAATCTTCAATTCAGTCTCAGTGTTTAAAAACTGAAGCGAGAGGTAGCCTTCAGGTGAAGGGAAGTGAGAGCTTCGAAGTGGGAACCGACATCCTTCTAGCCTAGCCACGGATTTAAGGACTAAACACTGAGGTTAGCCAATAATTTTCTATGCACTGTATCAAGGTAGAGAATTAAAATTGCTCTTATTTGGCATAATACATATTATGAACATTTATCTCATCTCATTTTACCATGGCCTCATTGTAGAGGGAAGATGCTTTTTTACATAAGAATCTCTGTTACATAAACATAGTTAATAGATTAGTATTTAGTATTTTAAATTTTTCATATTTACTTTGATAATAGTTTAGAAATTTAATTTTGATTACATCTCAACCATTAAAATTAGTGACAGTGATTTTAATCGACTTTCTGTGAATTTCCTAGCAAATTTGTCATTTTCAATTTAAACCTTCCCCATAGGATCGATACTTGGGGCTTAAATAAAAAGTCCATTATTACTTGATAACGATACGTATACTTGCGTAGAATCTGAATATTAATTGATTATATTTAATTAAATTTAACACAATCTATCGCAACAAAAAAGTTGGATCAAGTTTTTGGCGCTATTGCTGGGATTAAACTCTTCAAGTAGTGGTGTCAACTTCAAAAATCCTTACATATAAAAAAATATCGGATCAAGTTTTTGGCGTCGTTGCGTGGGGAAGATAACGGTTGAATTAAATAATTTTGATAAATTAGGAAATTTAGAGATAATATATATACCATTAAAAAATATTATTACTGAAAAAAATAAATAAATAAAAATACAAAAAAAATTAAAAATCAAAAATCCAAAAAGAAATATTTTTTAGAGTGTTTTACTTTGCTTGCTTTATTTATTTATACGAAATATTGGATCTAAAGGTTTAGTACATTACAATTTAGAATTAGAACGTACTATTAGAAAAATTTGAAAACAGTAATTAGAAATTAAGAATTTACAAGAAATGACGAATAACCTAGATAATCTAATAAATGAAAATCGACAAAGACCTTTAAAAGATTATGTGAATCCAAGAACAGATGAACTTCACTTGACTATTCAAAATCCTGATGTTGCTGCTAATTTATTTCAGCTTAAACTTGTTATTATCCAAATGGTACAAAATAATCAGTTTGGAGGATCACCTACTGAAAATCCTAACTTTTATCTTGCTAGTTTTTTTGAAATTTGTGCTACATTTAAATATGAAGGAGTGTCTAATGATGCTGTTATGCTTAGACTTTTTTCTTTTTCATTATGGGATATAGCAAGGCTTGGTTAAATTTGTTAGCACCTAGATCTATTAGAATTTACGGAGAACTATCACAAAAATTCTTGGCTAAATATTTTCCACCCTCGAAAACTGCCAAGCTTAGAAATGATATTACATCTTTTTGTCAGTTTGAAGGGGAATCAATATATGAAGCTTGAAGATTTAAAGATCTTCTTAGAAAATGTCCACACCATGTTTTGCCAGATTGGCTAAAAGTTCAAACCTTTTACAATGGATTAGTAGGATCACTAAGATCTATTATAGATGTTGTTGCGGGTGGATCATTAATGTCAAAACCTTTTGATGAAGAATATTTTTTAATTTGAAGAATGGCTACTAATAATTTTTAATGGCCCTCTGAAAGGGTAAATCCTAAGAGAGTAGCTAGTATTCATGATTTTGATGCAATCTCTATTTTGGCGTCTCAAATTGCTGCTATTTCTAAAAAGATTGATCAAATGGGAATGAATTTTTCTCAAGTACCCCCAGTATTAGAGGAGAATTCACTAGGATAGATTATTGATGCTCAGTCATCTTATGAAACTCTAAACGCTATAAATAATTGAAATAACAATCTCTTTTCTAACAATTTTAATTCTGGTTAGAAAAATTACCCTAATTTTAGTTGGAATAATTATAATAATTCGGTGAATCCATCCAAAAATCTGAACAATCAAGGAAATCCTAATTTTCGACCTAATTATCCACTAGAATTTAACTCCAATCCTAAACCACAAGTTAAGTAAAAGAAGTTGATTATGGAAGAAGTGATGTTGAATATGGGAAATCAAATACAAAATCAAGGGGCTACTATTAGAAACATTGAAAATCAATTAGGACCTATTGCTATTGCACTTAGTAATAGACCTTCTGGAATACTTCCAAGTACTGTGAAAGTTAATCCAAATGATCAAAATAAAGAGCAAATTAAAGCTATCCACTTACAAATTGGAAAAGAAGTTGAAACAAGGATCCAAAGAGAAACTTATTTTAATGAAGAGAAGGAAGAAATGGAAAATGATCAACATGAAAATGAACAGACACAGAGCCCTATAGAAAAACCATTACCTCCGTTTCCTTAAAGACTGAAACAGAAGTATAATGATAAAAAAATTACAAAATTTTTGGAAATCCTTAAGAAATTAACAATAAATATTCCTTTTGTTGAAGCTTTGGAAAAAATGTCAAGTTATGGGATGTATTAAACAAGAAAAAGAAGTTTACAGATCATGAGACGGTTGCACTTAATGAAGAGTGTAGTTCTATTATTCAGAAAAAACTTCCTGAAAAATTAAAAGATTTCGGTAGTTTTACTATACCTTATGCAATAGAAAAAAAGTTTTACTGGAAAGACTATTTTTGGGACGACCCATATTTATATAAACAATGTAAAAATTTAATTATTAGAAGATGTTTGCCTTTCGAAGAAACTCAATAGATAATTGAAAGATGCCATGATTCTAAATTTGGAGAACATTTTGGAATTAATAAAACTGTATATAAAATTTTGCAAGCTGGATCTTATTGGTCTACTTTTTTTAGAGATGTTAATGAATATATTAAAATATGCGACAGATGTCAATGAGTAGGAAATATTTCCAGAAGAGACGAAATGCCTCTAAATTACACATTAGAAGTTGAAATTTTTTATGTGTGGGGATTAGACTTTATGAGATCATTTATGCCTTCATTTAGAAATTTAAATATATTTCTTGCTGTTGATTATATGTCTAACTGGATTGAAGCTATTGTTGTGCCTAGATGTGACGCTCGGAGTATTTTTAAAATTTTAAATAAAAATATTTTTACAAGATATGGAATGTTGAGAGTAATTATTACTGATGGAGGATCTCATTTCAGGAATAAGAGAATCAAAAAATTAATCAAAAAATATGATATCATGCATAGATTCTCTACTGCTTATCATCCTTAAACTTGTGGTCTAGCAGAAATATCGAATTGTGAAATTAAATGCATTTTAGAAAAAGCTGTAAATCCTTATAAATTGGATTGGTCAGCTATACTAGATACTGTATTATGACCATACAGAACTACTTATAAAACTATTATAGGAATGTCCCCATATAGATTGATTTTTGGAGAAACATGTCATTTACCAGTAGAATTGGAACATAAAGCATTTTGGGCTATTAAGGAATTTAATTTTAATTTAAAGGATGCTGGTGAGAAAAGATTTTTACAACTCAATGAACTTAAGGAGATTAGAAATGAAGCATATGATAATGCGAAAATCTATAAAGAGAAAATGAAAATAAGGCATGATCAGAAGATTGTTAAGAAGAAATTTGAACATGGACAAGAAGTTCTACTATATAATACAAGATTGAGATTGTTTCCAAGAAAACTAAAATCCAGATGGTTAGGACCATTTAAAGTGATTAAAGTCTATCATTATGAAACTGTTGTTAGAGTTTAATGATCAGTCAATCCAACTAAATACATGGTATGTCAGGCTGACGACGTTGAACCAAGCGCTTTGTGGGAAGAAACCCATACTTATATTGCTATGTATTACTATTTAGTTTGTTAAGTGTCTAATATATTAGTAGATAATATAGTAGATAATAATCCTACATTATAAATTAAGTCAAATATTGGTATTTGAGGAAAATTCAGAATCAAATTGAATAAAAAAATGAAAATTGCAATTTTGGCCACTGGCACCGACACGTTTCTAGAAGGTTTGATGTATTTGGACGACTTTTTTGAAGAGTTTTTGGAGGCACCTCTTGGAGAACCGACCTTGGGCTCTATTTGGGGATGAATTTCATAAGAAAAAGCGCTCCTCTACTTTCATTTTTCGCACCACATGATTCCATTCCACTTCCATATTTGAGTCAATTAGTGATTTTGCTTTCATAGTTTAGAGTTTTTGTGGTAAGAGTGTGAAGCTTTCTGTAAGAGTGTTGGAGAAGGAGAAAAGTGAGAGATATCTTCTTCCTGCATTTCTAAGAAAAGGCTACAAAGGATTTGCTTTGAGAAAGAGTTTTCAGATAAGTATTGTTTGTTTATCAGTGTTATATGAACTTTCTTTTATATATGAAATTTGTGTTTTGTTATTTCTTTCTCATGAAGTCTGAGTAGTTCCCTCTATAATGAAGTCCGAGTAGTTACCTCTATCTTTCTCCCTACTCTAAGATATGGTGAAATGAAGAGATAATATGAATGTTCCAATATTAAATTGTAAAATAAATTATGCTGATTTTTCAACTCCAAACTTAATTTACTTTTTGATCTGCTCAATTCAATTGTCAAAATGTGATGTGAAACATATGATCCGGGAAATGGAGTATAAGTTCTACAACAGAGTAAGGATCTCATTTGATTCCATAAAGGAGAACATCGCTTATAAAATTAAGTGCAAATACACAGGGAAATATTTTTTGTTGGATGTAGAATTGGAGAACCTTTAGGGTGACAGACTAAAATCTTCAATTCAGTCTTAGTTTTTAAAAATTGAAGTGAGAGCTAGCCTTCAGGGAAGGGAAGTGGGAGCTTCGGAGTGGGAGTCGCTATCGTCCTAGCCTAGCCACAGATTTAGGGACTAGACACTGAGATTAGCCAATAATTTTCTATGCACTGTATCAGGGTATAGAATTAAAATTGCTCTTATTTGGCACAATACATATTATGAACATTTATCTCATCTCATTTTACCATAGCCTCATTGTTGTAGGAAGGATGCTTTTTCTTACATAAGAATCTCCGTTACATAAACGTAGTTAATAGATTAGTATTTACTGTTTTAAATTTTGCAAATTTGATTTGATAATAGTTTAGAAATTTATATTTGATTACATCTCAATAATTTAAATTAGTGAGAGTGATTTCAATTGACTTTCTGTGAATTTCCTAGAAAATTTGTCATTTCCAATTTAAACCTTCCCCGTAGGATTAATATTTGGGGCTTAAATACAAAGTCTATTAACATTATTAATTGATAACGATACGTATACTTTCATAGAATCCAAATATTAATTGATTATATTTAATTAAATTTTACACAATCTATCGCAACAAAAAAGTCGGATCAAGTGGGAGCTCTGGAGTGGGAGCCAGGATTCTTCTAGACAAATTTTGGAACTAAACCTAAGATTAACCAATGATTCTCTATAACACTAAATCAGGGTAGAAAATTAAAATTGCTTATATTAGGCACAATACATATTTAAACCATTTATCTCATCTCATTTCACGAAAAACTCATTGTAGTGGGAAAGATGCTTTTTGACATTAGAGAACTTCATCACATAAAAATAGTTTAATAGTTATTAATTTTAAAACTTGTTTTTAAATTTTGATAGTAGTAAATAATTTAGCTTTGAGAATATCTTAAACTTTCAGAATTAGTGATAGTAATTTTGTTTGATTTCAGTAAATTTCCTAATTATTTTATCATTTCAAAGTTAAACCTTCCCGTGAGATCAATATTTGGGACTTAAAAAGAAAGCCTTATATTACTCGATAACGATAATTATACTTGCATAGAATCCCAACTTTAAGAGCTTAACGTTATTATTCATAAATAACCACATTAAGTTATTGATGTCGTTGCAAAGCGGAGTCAACCTTATAAATTTTACACAACTATATTTCCATTAGGGATCATGTTTTTGGTGTCGTTACTGGGGAAGGTAATGGTAAACTAAATAGATATGGTAAATTAATAAATTTAGAGATAAAAAAAATACAAAATACAAAATATCAAAAAAAAATTATAAAATCAAAAAAAAATCCAAAAATATATAACCATATATTTAATAGTATTTTTAAGAAAGTATTTTTAAGAAATTATATTTGTTTATGTGAAATATTAGATCTGAAGGTTTAATACCTTATGATTCAGAATTAGAACGTACTATTAGAAAAAATTGTGATTCAGAATTATTATGATTCAGAATTAGAACGTACTATTAGAAAAAATTGAAAATAACTAAAAGAAATTAAAATTTTAAACAAAATGGTGAATAACTTAGATAATCAAATAAATGAAAATCGAAAAAGACCTTATGCTAATCCAACAGCATATGAACTTCACTTAATTATTCAAAATTTTGATATTGCAGCTAATTCATTTGAGCTTAAACCTGCTATTATCCAAATGGTACAAAATAATCAGTTTGGAGGAACACCTATTGAAGATCCTAACTTACATCTTGCTACTTTTCTTGAGATTTATGCTACTTTTAAATATGATGGAGTGTCTAATTATGTTGTTAGGCTCAAACTTTTTCCTTTTTCATTAAGGGATAAAGCCAAAGCTTGGTTAAACTCATTAGCACCTGGTGCTATTAGAACTTGGGGGGAACTATCACAAAAATTCTTGGCTATATATTTTCCACCCTCGAAAATCGCTTCGCTAAGCTTAGAAAAATCGCTAAGCTTAGAAACGATATTACATCTTTTCGTTAGTTTGAAGGGGAATCAATATATGAAGTCTGGGAAATATTTAAGGATCTTCTTAGAAAATGTGCACACCATGATTTCCTTTTTTCTTTATCTTTGTTGAATGTTATGTCAAGAACCTGCATGTCCATATGATCACTTAGATCTATTATAGATGTTACTGCTGGTGGATCATTAACGTCAAAACCTTTTGATGAAGCATATTTTAATAGAAGAAATGACTACAAATAATTTTCAATGGCCCTCTGAACGGGTAAATCCTAAGAGAGTAGCTAGTATTCATGAATCTGATGCAATGTCTATTTTAGCATCTCAAATTGCTGCTATATCAAAAAAGATTGATCAAATTGGAGTGGACTATTCTCAAGTACCATTAATATTGGAGGAAAATTCACTATGACAGATAATTGATACTCAATCATCTTATGAAAATTAGATTGCTATCAATAATCAAAATAACAATCCTTATTCTAACTATTACAATCCTGGATGGAAAAATTACCCTAATTTTAGTTGGAATAACTATAACAATTCAATGAACTCCTCAAAAAATTTAAATAACCAAGGAAATCCTAATTACCGACCTTATTATCCTCCTAGATTTAACTCTAACCCTAACCCACAAGTTAAGGAAAAGAAGTTAACGATGGAAGAGGTAATGTTGAATATGGGAAATCAAATACAAAATCAAGGGTTTGCTATTAGAAATATTGAAAATCAATTAGTACATATTGCAACTGCACTTAGTAATAGACCTTCAGGAAATCTTCCGAGTATGGTGAAAGTTAATCCCAAAGATAAAAATAAAGAACAAATTAAAGCAATTCAATTACGAAGTGGAAAGGAAGTTGAAACAAGAATCCAAAGAGAAATAAAAGTTTATGAGGAGAAGGAAGAGATGGAAAGTTAACATAATGAAAACAAACAACCACAAGTTCCCATAGAAACCATCACCTCCGTTTCCTCGACGACTAAAACAAATGAATAAAGACAATCAATTTACAAAATTTTTAGAAATCCTTAAAAAGTTAACGATAAATATTCTTTTCATTGAGGATTTGGAACATTTTATAAATATTCTTTTCATTGAGGATTTGGAACAAATTCCATGTTATGTGAAATTTATGAAAGATATACTAAACAAGAAAAGGATGTTTACAGATTGATCCCAAGTGAAACATAACTGTGTAAAAATTATATAGTTGACTCCGCTATGCAACGGTACCAAAAACTTGATACCAAAAACTTGATGCAATATTTAACTTGATGCAATATTTTATGAATTAAAAATTTAAGCAATTAATGCTGGATTTTACGCAAATATACGTATCTTTATCAAGTAATAAAGGACTTTCTATTTAAGCCCCAAATATCGATCCCACGGGGAAGGTTTAAATTTGAAATGATAAATTTACTAGGAAATTCACAGAAAGTCAAAACGAAATTACTGTCACTAATTATGAATGTTGAGCTATTATAAGAACTAAATTATTTAACTAATAAAAAAACTCAAATATAATGTTTAAAAAGTAAAAACTTGTTCACCTCAATTTTGGTTGAGGTTTAGTTCCTCCTCTTTAATAGCCTAGGGTCTAGCCATAGGACTTTTCCTTTTGACTATTCCTATAAAACTAGACTTGGAACCCTCACCATTAGGAATTCTACCCTCTTCTTTACTCAACTTGGAGTTCCACATATTGCTCTCAACCTCTAAATACTTAGTAGGTGGGGTCACTGTGGGGAAACTCAAGATGAGTCACCCTTAGGATTGCTGAAACTTAGGGTTGACCTTGGGTGTTGGTCTGGAGCTAAGGCACTCACTACACTCATCTGCACTCACAATCACTCACACACTCACAACCATGGGTTCAAACTTCTAGTCTAGATCCCTTGATCTTTTTGGATACTCATGTAGATGGTCCCCTAAACCTACTAGCCCTAGAGCTATGGTTTGACTAAGACCACTATGTAGAGGACCCAAAATGAGGCTTCCTTTGGTCCATGGCTTATTGGTGATGATTTGTGCCTCAACTCTAACAAAATACCCATCTTGGCCTTTTGACTCCTAAGGCACCCCCTAATTACCAAAATACCCCTCTTGGGCTCAAAATCCCAAAAATTCCAAAAATTTCCATAAAATCTCAATAAATCTTAAATATTCCCAATTTCATTTTTCTCAACTACCACATGGCCTAATTTGGCCAATTTCGCTATCTTTAACCAAAATCCTCAAATTGCCCTTTAAAGACCCAAAATTCCCCAAATCCATTTCAAATGTCCATCA
>NW_018221121.1:118877-120098 GCF_001263595.1 Phalaenopsis equestris
AAACCTAGAGGCCAGCTCATCCAAATCAAACTATGGAGCTCCTCTGCCCTCCACCTAAGCACCACATTACACCTCCTAATTTGCCAAGACAGCCACCATAACCCCATTTTTATAAAATGCCACCTCCATGGCCATTGATCTAAGTGCTGAAAATTTCTCAGAGAGGCCTCTCCAAACTTCACACAGAGCTTCCCTAAGATCCCCTCAGTGCATCCCAACCATTTTTTCTCACCCATTCCCCTTGCCGGAGCTCAATTTTGAGCCTTAAACCTTGCCGAAAACCAGGACAGAACCCAATACACCTCCACACTCCACCAAACTTCAATTGTATGTGGCCACACCTTCACAAGAGTGAAAGAAGCAAGAGCCCCATCAAATCCCCTTTTCACAGAGCCTCCACCATAGCTCTAGATCAACACCCAAATCAGGCCGTGATCGAATTCATACTTAGGCCTTACACCAAGACCAGCGACTTAATCCCTAGCCTCCTTTGACCCCAACGAACGTACCGAGCACCTCTGATCGAAGCTTCCCTTCTCAGAGCAAAGGTATAAAACTCCTCCTCCTCTCGAGCTTATTTTGATTCTCCATTTACTTATGCTTGATTTCATGGCATCTTAACCGTATGGATATGTTCTTCTCACTTAGACGAGTCCATATGATCAAACCCGAAGTGATTTGGTTGAGTCTAGGCCAAGATCTTAAGGTTTTAGTGTGGACGGGCACGGGATCATTCCATTGAGGATGATTACGGAGAGCCGTTCGATCAAGCGTGTATCAAATGAATGGGGGAGATCGAGCCGGACAGCGTTTTGGACGGGGGAGATCGAGCCAGACAGCACTTCAGGACATAAACCACGGGCCGAGTCAGTAGCTACGTGGACGACGACGTCCAACCAGAGCACGTCACTTAGGCCTTTGGAGCTGCCTAGGATCTAGTCAGTACGCGTTGTTTAAATAGATAAATAGGTCTTTTTCCTATTTATTTAAATACCCTTAACTTAGAAAATCCATAACTTTGTGTAGAAAAATCACAAAAATAAAAAAAAATATCTTCTTGCTCAGTGAATAGAGGAGAATAATGTGGAATAATTTTCAAGTCCATTTGATGCATAAAATATTTTTAATTAATTAAATACTATTTAGAATCATTTGATTCTCCATGCATATTGACACATCACCTTGGCTTGAAATTTTGACATGTTGTAGTCTCTGTTAAGA
>NW_018221121.1:121390-122181 GCF_001263595.1 Phalaenopsis equestris
ATTTTGAAAAATCATATTTTCTCCTTTGATGTCTTAATTGACCCATGAATGAGGTAGGATAAAAATTTCAAAGTCATTTGAATTTAATTTGATAAATTATGAAGTGTTAGAGCCTTAGGGGCAAATGTGTAATTTTGGAAACCTTGCCCTAATTAGCATTTAGGCCTAATTCGAGGGGGTAAAATGGGTAACTTCTGATCTTAATTAATTTATGCTTGAAACATGAGCGGTTAATTGGTAGAAATCAATCTCACTTTCTTAATTGAGATCAATAAATTTCTAAATTATTAAAATTTGGAAGTTTATTAAAATTAAATGATCCTAGACTTAAGGGGTATGAATTTTGAAGTCAATAATTAATCAATTTAATACCCCTATTTTGATTTTCAAATAAAATCCAAATCACGAATCATGAACACCTAAAGTTTAACCTTTTTTTTCAAAATTAATTAAGACACTGACCTGGGTCTTAAGGGCTTAGTGGTGACTTAAGCTAAATCAAAATTGACTAAAAGAGGATTAGAGAAATAAACATAACAAAATCAAACATCCTTGAAACACCATTAAGCCCAATTAGGACTAAAATTTGGCTAGTGTTCAAATTACAATAACTTGCCCCTTTAAGGATTTTCACCCATATGATTTTAAAAATTAAATGATAAATGATAATTACCCCTTTCTTAGGGATAGTTGAGACATCAATGTTCATTGACCATTAAGGATATTTACAGGATGAACCATTAGGTAAAATGATATGTTTAAATGGACTCGAGCCTTTTCACTAGTTGGTG
>NW_018221122.1:0-768 GCF_001263595.1 Phalaenopsis equestris
ATCATGCGCCAAAAACCCAAACACGCCTAATTCTCGAAAAAACAATGAAATCACGCAGACAAGCTCAATTTTTACTATTTGGGTCGTCTCCTACCTCTAAACCTTGACCTAAGGTTTTACATTAAGAGCGGTAAAGAAGATTTTAGAGGCTAAAAATCATAGATTTCATCTTCTCCTAGTAAGATTTTCACTTTAACTTAGAAATTTTTTATTTTCACCATGGATTTTTCCTATATTGTGGAAGATCTGAAGTTTGGGAATTTTTGATAAAAGAGCTTGAAGAAAACTCAATGTGAAAAGTTTCTTACCAAATAACCTTATTTAGGGAGTTAGATTTTTTAATTAGTAATTTATTTGGAATTTATTTAGGTTTTCATAGATTTTCAAATGGCTCCCCAAGTGAAAAGAGGAAGGCCATCAGAGTATTTTGATGCACGGAGATTTGTTAACTTCAAGGCCTAACATAGCTATAATACTCAAATAGAGACCAGAAGATTGATCCAAGAATGGGCGTTTGCAAACCCTAGTGGTGAGATCAAAAGGTTGATCCTTGCCAGAAACTGGGAAAGATTCTGCTACTTTACTATAGTAGTGAATGTTGGGAGTTCTATGCTAACCTAAGGTTCACTGAGGGTGATTGCATACTGGTTAGAGGTAAGCAAGTTGAATTTACTACTAATCAGATTAATGCTTTTTATTGGCTAGGAATGTATATCTTGATGAGTACATTGCATTAGTGATGACTGATTCATCACTGGATGAAGTGAT
>NW_018221123.1:0-5268 GCF_001263595.1 Phalaenopsis equestris
CTCCGATATTGTCAGAGATCTTGTGGCGCACAATTTCTCCAAGACCGTTTATTTCAGCCAGAATCGGTTGGCGTGACCTCTTTTGCTTCCCTCTTAAACATATGACAAAATAAGACATCTAGAGACTCCTTTTTGAGTAAAAAATATTAGGCTTTTATTTTTTAATAAAAACTAGATTTTGTTTAAAGTAGTTTCATCTTTCCAAGTAGGGCTGCAAAAACGGCTAGTTGTTTTCCGAACAGCTCATGTTCAGCTCATTAAGAAGCTCGTGTTCGGCTTATTCTCTAAGTTAACGAGCTGAGTACGAACAACACGAACCAATATTTGTTCGTTCGTTTTTCGGCTCGTTTTGGCTTGAAATACTACTAATCAATTGTGTGTGTATGTGTGTGTATATGATAAGTAGTATTTTTAAAAAATTTAATTGACTACAAGGCTATAAAGATTTATAATCAATTAAAAATATTAATTAAGAAAATAGAATAAAAATAATTAAATTAAATTCAAATGATGTTTTAAATCTTGCCACAATCTTTAACATCTTAGGGCTATGTGATTAGGGTTGTCAAAATGAATCTTTGTTCGTAAACGACTCGTGGTCGGCGCTCGAGATAGTGTTCGGCTCATTTACACCCCTACTTCCAAGAAGTATTTCATTTAAAAGTTATGTTAATAAAATGGAAAAGGTCACATGAGATTTTAAACATTAAAAAATCACCTTCTTGCGAAAGAACTTCAAAAGAAGTTCGGGAAACACTTCTTTACCAAACGAAATTTTTCTTGTGTGGCATCGTGCACTACATCGCAAAGGAACTTCGTGGCGAAGTCTTAGATTTATTTCTAGGCTCCAATGACATATTAATGCTTTGCAGATCTCATTTGAGACCCACATATAAATATTTTCTTCATCAAAGGCACGTTCCATTTTAGGACAGTGGAGCCTGACCCAGCCTTAAACATATGCATTTTATTTAATGAGGGAGGGATGCATGGGCAACAAAATTTTAAAATATTGGGGTTGAAATTTAGTCTTTAACAAAATAAACCTCTCAAAATTTTATTTTCAGAATGTCGAAAAGAAAAAAAAATATGATCTTGAAGATAGAAAGTGAAGAAAGTGCTAAGAAAAATGAAATTAACGTTGAATTTAGTTGTCCATGTTAATGATTTAAAGTCATTAATAAATTTTATACCCTAAACCTTAGATTGTGTTCAAAAATTTGTTATATGTCACTTTTTTATATTCAATATCACTTTATTTGTGTAAAGTTACTTTTGTTGAATCCAAAAATGTACTGTGGATGACACCAAAGGAACGTAGCGTTGAACGGATGAGAGGAACAGAGAGATGAATAAAAGTGGAATGCTAATAACACAAGTTTCCTCAGAATGCCTCTAGTAGTCAATTCTTGAAGAAATGACCCCGTATTTATAAATCATAGGAGGTGCCCAGTAAGTTACACATTTGTCTCTATTTTAATAGGAACATTATAAGTAATTAATACACCATTATATTTTTACATATTTATATCTGATTCCAGGATCCTTTAATATTCGTAATCATCGTTGGTACAATTTCATATTCATAGTAGTTTGAAGTGGGGTATTAGTGACCCATTGATGTTAGCATTCGGTCATCTTATAATCATTCAGTCAGTTGTACGGTTTCGGTCAAGGTTGAACGATCTTCAGTCGACCGCAAATTCTCCGGTCGACCTTCTAGAAATAAATCTCTATAGAGACATTCTTATCATTAGGATGAACTTACACAATCAAGTAGTGAATGCATCACCATAATCTGATGGGCAGCTCTCCCTTAGACAGGGACTTAACGGAAAGTTGGAAAGATGTTCAATGGAGCGATCCTTGGTTCTATTTGTGAATGATCCTAGAATCGGTTGAGGGATTTGATTACACATGATTTTCCCTAAGATCAGGTGCATAATGTGCCTTCACTCAGCTGTACTTTCCTTCGGTCGGCTTATGATTCCAACCGAATGAACAGACGCGTGGCGCTTCTGTCTTTTTACTATTTTGAAGCAGTCTTTTGGCACTTTATTAACAATATATGTTAGATCTTTTCGATAATTGTGTTGTTATATTTTTTATGTACATATTTAGTTTCGTGATTCTTGTATTTCTTTAAAAGTGACAATTGCAATAATAATAAAGAAATAAATAAAGCAATTTATTTATGAATTATGTAATAAGTAATTCTAATAATTGTACTCTCTAGATTTTTGTTTTGGTAATATCTATCAATAGGGCATGCTCAGCACTTTTCCATCATCATTACTAAATTTTCTTACCTTCAATCCGTTTTAACAAAGGATAGTGATGGTGAGCAATAAAAATCAACAAATGAGGAGTCTATGTTGAGGGAATTTGCGCTCTCGATTGATAAAATCCACCCTTACACGGGCAAGAAAAAAAAAGTTGAGAGCACTCAGTTGGCTCCCAAGAAGAAATCTGTGGAGGAAAGCCAACAAGAAGAAAAGAGGTCGGAAGGTAAAGGATGGTCGGCTGGTGTGAAGAGGCCAGCATAAGGGATTTAGTTGGAAGAGACCAACTTGATCAAGCAAGCAGTGATGAAGAAGTAAAGAGTGGAAGAGATAGCTGAGTCATCTAACTCATTGTCACTTCTTGGGGTGAGGAGTGGGATGGTTGTTTGCATCTCTGATGCACCGATCCTGGACCCTGATCCAATCTGCTAGTTATCAGCTCAACCGTCTGCATAGCAAAAGTTGGAGGTAGTTGTACCAACACAGTTCTCATCTCATGAGGGTGTTGTTCTACCACCTAAGTTTGTCAAAGCCAACCGCTAACCTGCGAGAGTCTCTGTACGTCAAAGATGGAGAGATTAATCAGTAAAAAAAATTAACTTCTTAAATGGCTAGTTCATCCCTTATTATGTTGACATCTAATTATTTTTATGAATGAAGTTTTGCAAATCATCAATTCCCTGCCCATAGAAGTCGGCCAACCCCTTTCCCCAAGAGGTCGTAGGACCTTCTACTCCAATTCCAAGTGAAAGTACTTATGGCCATTTACCAACACCGATAAATGTTGAGAGGGAGACCAATGGATGGTGGGGTTCCCATGAGTCGTTAGTCCATTATATGAACAAAATGATGGAGTCCTTTGCTCAGGAAAACGACCTCTAGAGGAAGACTGCCAAATTTTATCTAAAGGAAGAGCTAGCAATCAATTACAAAGATATGGTGACCCTCCAAATCAAGGTAGAACCAACTTGATTTCCCCAATTTGAGTGAAAGAAGAGGGTGCAGAAAAAATTAAGGTTGGGGGTGTGTTATATTTGAGTGTCGTGAGTCGGGATTTGGTGTTGCGCAATGTGGTAGATAATCCTTCTATAATGTACTCTTTATCAGAAATATTTTATCAGAAATAAAATTTTAACTTTTTTGTCAAATTTTAAAAATTTTCATCATCATGTATTCTTGATTTTTCTTCTTAGTTTAACGTTGATTTTTGAAGTTGGAGATACAGATTAAAGATGTTTCAAATTTTCTAGATACCCTATATACCCAGAATTAAATAGAAAAATGGAGTTGCACTTTTCATTTTTCACTTCACCTTCCTTTTAGTAGGTCTCTTGCAGAGCTCTATCAACTCCAAATATTCTCCTTAATAGTTCTATTCGGTGAGGGCGACCGAGCGATCAACCTTGACATCATTCAATGTGGAGTTATTATATTTCACTTGTGTGTATGACACACGTATCATTGTTGAGTGGGTTGAGCCAAGGTTAAGGTAGCTAATTACTTGGGCGATGACCTGATTTTCTAGCAGACATGTTCTAATGATGACTCTGACTATCTTTCTATTTAAAGATCTAGTCAATATTGAACCACTATGGAGTTATCCTTGCCCAATTTAAGCCAAACTCAATTTCAGGAGTGATGACTTACATGGTTTACTTATGTCGGATGGAGATCCCATAGTCTTGGGAGTTGTTCTTCATCTTGTTATCATTCAGGGTAGAACCGGGTGGGTATGTTGTTTTTGGCACAACCCACAAGTTCCATCTAATAGACTTGGTGAACAATAAAAAATTTTTGAACCTTCGATTTCTTTAGTGGTTTAGTGAAAATTGAGGAATCACCACTAGGCCAACCAGAGGCCCATAAAATAAGAGGAAAAAACTTCCATCTTGACTCAAGGAACTTAAGTCGATCATCCAGGGGAAACATATGTTGGCAATTCAGTATACTAACCACGTGATCATTAATTGGGTGTTGAACCCTTCCAAGTAAGGTTCTATGACTTCTGAGATGTGGGATGCCTCCAATGAGGTAAAGGAAAAGAGGCAATTTGATAAGGTTGCATAGCTTTTAAATAAAAAGCTGAGGAAGAAGATAAGAAGTGATGCTTCTTCTCAAAGAGTAGAGGTTGAGGAAGAGGAAGTGGGTGACCCTATAGGTGTAACAACCTCAGATTCAAAATTAATGCACTCTATCTCCGAAACTTCAATTTTTGTTCAGAAAAAGTCACTAGAGAATTAATATTGATCTAATGGAAACCTTCTTTTATGTACTTAGGATATTCGGGGGACTACCACCGAAAGGAGTTGACACCTTCTATATTTGGATAGAGGGCTTAGAAGTCCTCTAAACGCCCATCGACATAGAAAGCTTTCTGACAGTCAAACTTAGGCCGCATTGCTCTATTTGAAAGACAGGAAGCCAGTCAGCCTTCACCACAATACTTAGCAAGACCAGCTAATCCAGTCAAGGTGGTGAGTTTGAAGAATGCTCAAGAGAAAAGAAGCCCAAGCTAACCGAGGAGGTAGAACGTCGTTGGAAAGGAAAGGCACCGACTACAGATTCTAACACTTCTATTCTCTCTCCTCCTAAGAAAAGAAAGGGGGTAAAGATCACTGGAGTCCAAATGGGACTAGTTTCCTCTGACCCCATAGAGGTTTAAATATGCCACGAACATTGAAGACATTCTTTAGTCTATGGATCTTGAGAAGCATTTGTGTAACCTCCAACCCATGGAAATATGTCATTTAATTAACTTATTTCAGCTACTCGGTTATGTCATTATGAATCACTTAATTTTTTTTTTATCTAAGCATGAAGGACAGACCCCTGAAGGTGGAGGCAAAAGTGAAGGAATTCAAGACGTAGGTGACGACATCAGCAAATCAAGCGTTTGAGGCAAAGGCTAGGTGAGAGCATACTGAGGTAGAGTTGGAGATAGCGCTCGAGTGGATTTCTATCCATCAAGAAGAAAATGCTAAACTGA
>NW_018221123.1:5666-14129 GCF_001263595.1 Phalaenopsis equestris
TATTTGTGTTTAAGTTTTTATTTCTAAGACTTGAATTTCAATATAAATTATGTGTTTTGTTTATTATCCATAAATGTGAGTAATTCCCTTTCTTTTTTCTTGCATTTGGGAATTAATCTTGTGGGATGAGAATGATTTAAAGATTTATTTTTACTTTAAAAAAAATTTGATGACATTTTCACCATTTTTTCATTGACTTTACAAATTGACCACTTGTAAGTAAACTTTGTTGATAAACATAAAGACCCGGGAGGGCTATGATTTCACCCAACTAGTGAGTGCCACACTTGATTCTAGCCAGAACTATTGCGATCACCTAAGGGGGAGTGCAAATAGATAGAGAGATAAATTTTGATGGTTGTAAAATTAAAGTTTCTAGGGTGACAATTTATGAAGCTTGGGAAAGATTTAAGGAACTCCTTAGAAAGAGTCCATTTCATGCTTTGCCAGACTAGTTAATCATTCAAACATTTTATAATGGGTTAGTAGGATCCCTTAGATCTATTATAGATGCTGTTGCTGAAGGTTCATTAATGTCTAAACCCCTTAATGAAGCTTATTCATTAATTAAAGAAGTGGCTACAAATAATTTTTAATGGCCTTCAATGCCCTTTTAAAATGATAAATCTTAAGAAAGTAGCCAATATTCATGATAACAATGTTATTTCAGTGGTTGTTTCTCAAGTTGCTGCATTATCTAGGAAAATAGACCAAATTGGAATGATTTTTTTCTAAAACACCTCATTTAATTGAAGAAAATTCATTATCACAAATGATTGATTCTCAAACTTCTATGGAAACTATAAATGCTATTAAAATATCCAATAACCCATATTCCAATTATTACAACCCAAGATGAAAAAACCATCCAAATTTTAACTGGAATAATAATTCTGGTGGTGGAAGTCAACAATGGGGAAACAGTCATGTAAACCCATTGGGAAACTGGAACCATCAGGGTAATACTAACTTTAGACCTACTTATTCTCCTGGATTTAACAGTAATTAACAAGCTAAGAAGAAAAAGCTGTCCATAGAAGTAGTGATGTTACAAATGGGTATTCAATTACAAAAATCAAAGTGTTGTTATTCAAAACATAGAGAATCAACTGGGAAAAATTGCTAATGCCCTTAGCAAGGAACACTTCCTAAGAATGTTGAGTTCAATCCTAAAGATAAAAGTAAAGAACAACAACAAGTTAAAGTTGTTCAACTAAGAAGTGGAAAAGAATTGAGTGTTGTTGTTAAAAAAGAAATTGAAGTTGAGAGAGAAGATACATAAATTGAAAAACCTTAAGAAAGTATTCCTAGGAAAATGGAAACAATTGTTTCTCCAACTAAGAATAATTTTGAAAGAATAGCACCTCTTTTTCCTCAGAAACTTAGACAGCATAAACTTGATCAACAATTTTCAAGAATTTTTAAGATATTTAAAAAACTTATAATTAATATTCCTTTTACATAAGCTTTGGAATAAATGTCAAGTTATGCTAAGTTCTTAAAAGAAATTTTAATTAAAAAAAGGATGTTTGAAGATGAGACTGTTGTACTTAGTGAAAAGTGCAGTGTAAAAATTCAGAAAAAGCTTTCTAAAAAACCCAAAGATCCTAGTAGTTTCACCATACCTTGTGCAATTGGAGAAAAACTTTGTAGAAATGCTTTAAGTGATTTGGGAGCAAGCATTAATCTCATTTCATTATCTATATTTAGAAGACTTGGTTTATGGGACATTTCTCCCACTACTCTAACCCTACAGTTAGTTGATCGATTTATTACATATCCTAAAGGGGTTATAGAAGATGTGTTGGTTAAAGTGGATAAATTTATCTTCCCTGTTGATTTCAATGTGTTCGATATGGAAGTAGATAAAAAAAATTCATATTATTCTAGGGAGACCTTTCATAGCTACTGGACATGCAGTGATTGATGTGCAAAAAGGAGAATTAACCATGAGTGATTTTTTTTATTCTTCATGAATTCTAGGTAGTTCCCTTTTTTTTCTTCTTGCATATGGGACTTAATCTTGTGGGATGAGAATGATTTAAAGATTTCTTTTTACTCTTAAAAATTGTGATGGTATTTTCACAGAATCTTCATTAACTACCCACTTGTGAGGTTAAAATTTGTTGAGAAACATAATGACCTGGGAGGGCTATGATTTCACCCAACTAGTGGATACCACACTTCATTCTAGGCAGAGGCATTACGATCACCTAAGGGGGAGTGCAAATAAATAGAAAGATAAGTTTTGATGGGCATGGAATTGGCTAAATCTAGCATGACAGGATAGATGCTTATCAGTTTGGCTTAAGGTTTATTACTCTGATGTTGGGATTCGGTCATTACAATGGCATAGGCTAGGGACATCTAGATGTGAGAGGTTAGATAGTATTGATGTGAAGTCGAGATGTTAAGGAATCAACCTTAAGTTAGCTAATGTTTTTTGCAAGCACCGCGAGGGGGTAAGGAATAAGTTATGCTTCTATTTGTCACAATACCTCAATTTTTTCTTAAATTATTTGAATCCAACATAGATTAAAATCTCTTTGCAAGGGGAAAGATTTTTCATAATAATCATTTGAATCCAACATAGATTAAAATCGCTTTGCAAGGGGAAAGATTTTTCATAATATCCAAACTCATCGTTATGTTTTGTTATGCTTTTACATTTATTTGTTACTTTCTTTTTAGCTCTTTTAGTAGTAATTTTTGGTAAGCATATCATTTAAGATCTTTTATCTTTTTAATTTTCAAATTAAATAAAACTTCTGTAAGTTGACTTGAAGAGTTAGTGCATTCCTCGTGAGATCGATACTGGGGTTTTTAAAGAAAATCCTATATTACTTGAAACGATATTTATATTTATGCAGTACCTATAGTGTAAAAATTTATTATATAATTCATAAATCTTTGCAAGTGTTCACACTTGCCGCTAGATATAAATTGAGATATATTTTCTAGAATAATTAAGGAGATTAAAAATACGAGTAAGTGTAGGTTAGGTCAAATTTTTGGCGTCGTTTTCGGGGGAGTGCGACAAAACTTTTTTAAATTACAATTTTATTTGAATTACAGTTTTGAAAATTAAAAACTTTTGAAAAAAATTGAAAAATTGAAAAAACAAAAAAAAATTCAAAATTCAAAATTCAAAAAATATTTTTTTATTTGGTGGCTATTTCAATTTGTGCATCGTTTATGCATAGTTCTGGATTTGAAAATTTAGTGTCTTACGATTCTGAATTAAGATCAACTATTAAAAATATTTTAAAATAGGAAAGACTTCATAATTCTCAAGAAATGACAAACACATCGCAAAACAATATTGAAATTTTAACTATTGAAAATGAACATCATCTTTTCAAAAATCTTTAAGGGATTATGCAAAACCTACAGTAGATGAAATTTATTTAAACATTCAAACTCCCGTTGTAGAGGCTAACTCATTTAAACTTAAACATATAATTATACAAATGATACAAAATAATCAGTTTAGAGGAACACAATCTGAGGATCCTAATTTACATTTAGCTAGTTTTTTAGAACTATATGTTACATTAAAATATGTTGGCGTATCAAATGATGTCTTCAAACTTTGAATTTGTCCTTTTTCATTTAGGGATAAAGCTAAGATGTGGTTAAATTCGTTAACACCTGAATTTACTAAAACTTGGGGAGACTTAGCTCAAAATTTTTTGACTAAGTATTTTCCACCTTCAAAAACTGTGAAACTCAGAAATGATATTACTTCATTTACTCAGTATGAAGGATAATCTATATATGAAGCTTGGGAAAGATTTAAGGAACCCCTCAGAAAGTGTCCACATCATGCTTTGCCAGACTGGTTAATCATCCAAAACTTTTATAATGGGTTAGTAGGATCCCTTAGATCTATTATAAATGTTGCTGGTAGAGGTTCATTAATGTCTAAACCCTTTGATAAAGCTTATTCATTAATTGAAGAAATGACTACAAATAATTTTCAATGGCCTTTTGATAGGGTAAATCCTAAGAGAGTAGTCAGTCTTCATGATAATGATGTTATTTCAATGATTGCATGTCAAGTTGCAGCATTATTTAAGAAGATAGACAAAATTGGAATGCATTTTTCACCAACATCCCAAATTGTTGAAGAAAATTCATTAAGACAAATGATTGATTCTCATATATCATTAGAAACTATAAATGTTATCAACATATCCAATATCCCATATTTAAATTGGAACAACCAGGATAGTGCTAACTTTAGACCTACTTATCTTTCTGGATTTAATCAACAAGTTAAGGAAAAGAAGTTGCTTATGGAAGAACTGGTGTTGCAAATGGGTAATCATTTACAAAGTTAAAGTGTTGCTATTAGAAATATGGAGAATCAATTGAGATAATGGGAAATTGGACCAACCAAGATAATGCTAACTTTTGTTGACCTCATTTTTTGTTGAGGTCTATCTTTTTCCTCTTTAGTAGCCTACGGTCTAGCCATTGGACTTTCATAATTGAATATTCCTAGAGAACTAGAAAAGGAACCCTCACCATTAGAAATTCCAAATACTTCTTTACTCAACTTGAAGTTTCACATGCTGGTCCTAACCTCTAGCAATTAGTAGGTGGGGTCAATATGGAGGAGCTCAAGGGGAGTCCCTTATATGATGGTCAGACCTTAGGACTAACCCTGGGTGATCTGGTTCTGGTGGGGCTAACTTGGCACACACTACACTTTTTCACTTACCCCAAACTCTATGATGACTTAAGTTGGTTTCCTGACTCCTTTTGGAAAGCTCATATGAATGACCCTATACCCCTAGTATTTGGATACAAGGGTTAGAGCCAACATATTGAGCATCCAAAATGAGTCCTCACATGGTTCCTATTGGTTTGGTATGGCTTCCTAGCTTGTTGGCCCATTTTGGTCCAAAATCACCAAATTACCAAAATACCCCTACAACTCTAATCTTTGCTAAAAAATCTAAAAATACCCAACTTTATCCAAAAATTATCTCAAAACCCCACCACTACCTAAATTGACCAAAATTCACAAAAATGACCAAATTGCCAAAATACCCCAAAAATTGCCAAAATTACCAAAATGCCCCTCATGACCTAAAAATTCAAAAAATTCCAAAATCATTCCAAATATTCCCAATTTCAATTTTTTATCTTTAATTTGACCCAATTTGACTAAATTAATCTAATTTGACCAGAGGCCCCAATTTGCCCTTAAAGACACAAATGTCCCCAAATTAACACCAATTTGGCCCAATTGACCCCAATATTGCCCAATTTCAATTCCAAATCAAAGTTCAGCATCTCCAATCCTAATCTAAACAAAATTTAAGCTCAATTTGAACTAATTACAAGCCCAATTTTACCCAAATCAAAAAGCCCTAATTTTGAGCTTATGCCTAAATCCACTAAATTAGCCCCCTAAATCATTAGCCCAAAATCAAGTTCAAATTCAAAAGTCTAAACCCACCACATTTAATTTCAAAAGCCTAAATCCAAAGACCACATGACAATTCTTTCTCTTCATCATCCATTTGATTAAAATCATTCTTAAAGTCCTAATTTCAAAATCAAATCTTTACAAATCAAGAATCATGCCAAAATTCACCAAAATATTTCATAAATTTAAAAATCCCTCCTCATGAAAGTTGACCAAGCCAACGACAAGCCATGAAGCCACTCCCAAGCCATTGGCGAGCCATGAGAGCCATGCCACATCACCATACTATTGGTGGCAAGAGGCCAAGACACTTTCAAGCCCCCTTAAGATTCTTTTAACCCTTTTAATGACACACTTAAACCCGTGATTATCCCAAATCCTTTGGATGGAGACCTCTCCACACTGTTTCAGCTGAGCCATCTTATTCTCCTCTGCACTAAAGCCTTCCTTGAGGGGTGAACCCAACCCAAAACCATGAATTGACCCAAAATGGCCCTTCCCACATTCTATTTTAATTGAACTCCTTTACACATGGCCAACCCCAATTAACTTCACCAAACCTAAGCCCTGACCTTCCTGAGTGAGATGGTGACCTGAGCCTAGCCGGCCGGCCACCTAGGCTGCTGGAAAAGCCACCCTAAAGTGCTCCACCTAGGCTAAAACTCAAGGCTAAAACTAAAAATTAAATGCATCCAAGTTGCCTCATCCCAATTTAATTTTTGCACCTTGTTGGCATCCACATAAACAACCTAAAGCACCCACCAATTGCCTCTGGTGGCCTCTCATTCCCCATCTATTTAAACCCCCCTCCATGGCCAAATAAAGAGAACTTGAAATTCCTTGGGGAGACTCTGTCAAATTGCTTCCATAGCTTCCTCAAGACCTCTTGAGTTCAACCCAACCATCCTTAGCCACTCAAATCCACTACTCGAGCTCAATTTTAGAGCTCAATACCTCAGTCGAAACAGGACATCCTCAAATCCTCTTCCAAATTCAAATAATTGCACCCACACCATCCCCACAATGAGAGAGGAAGATCCCTCACTGTGATTTAGGTTGTGATTCAGGTGAACCCCCAGGAAAATTGGTCCAAGTGGTCCTCTGATTTAGGTGAACCTCCAGAAATTTTCTTAAGGACAGAGGTTTTATTTTTATTAAGTTATTAAATTTTCATTGAAAATCCCTATTTTTTATAAAATTAAATAAATTCAGAAAATTTACATTTTCTCCTCTGATGTTTTAATCAACCCATGAATGAGGTAATATAAAATCTTGAAGTCATTTGAGTCTAATTTAATGAATTATAGGGTATTAAGGCCTTAGGGGCAAAAGGGTAATTTTGGAATTTAAGGCATAATTAATATTTAAGCTTAACCAAAGGACTAAATGGGCAACAAAGGATATTAATTGATATGTTTTGATGATTGGAATATATAAGGGGTAAATGGTAGAAACCAATTCCATTTTCGACTTATAAAGGATAAATTTGTAATTTCTTAAAATTAATGAAATTTACAAGAGTATTTAAATAAGGAGATATTAAGGTGAGGGGTTTGATTTTGGAAGTTCATAACTCAATGATTTGAAGCCCTCAATTAATAGTTTTAAAATGATTTATAAGTCATGAAAAGGATTAAGAATATAAATATTAAAAAAATCTTTTTTTAAATTTTTTTTTTTACAAATCTACCCATTAAATCTTTAAGGGCTTAGTAGTGAACTAGGCTTAACTCAAATTTTGTCTATTGAGGTTTATAAAATAATTTATAATTAACTTAAAACCTTTCAAAACACTACAAGCCCATTCTTTAAAATCAAAGTAGCTAAATTCCTTAATTAAGTCAAGTTGCCCCCAAAGGCCCCTACCAATATAATTCATAACTGAGATGACAAGTGATAATTACTCCACTTAAGGGATAATTAAGATATCAAATTCATTAAGCATAAGGGTATTAATTGAATGAACTATATATCAAATTCAAAATGAACTATAGATAATTCCAAAGACTATGAAATGTCTAGGGTATTATTCGAGACTTCTTCATGATCCTTTGGAAATTTTGAAGGACACCTGTACTTATTATGATTTTCTTAATGGAATCATCCTCAAAATTTGGACCCAGTAAAATATGACATAGGATCTGGTAGACAAACCTCAAACTTGTATTTTCTACTTTCCTTTATAAACATGTTTTAATTTCTGTAACATTATATATATATGCCTTGAAAAGATACTAAAATTTCAGGTGGAGGAACGAGAAGACTCGACAGGTACACTCTTACAGTTTACAGTACCTTCTTTCCTTGCACTTTCTACACTATACTTTTATTCTTACAAACTATGAACTCAATAAATTGAGTTTAGTAAATTCATTTTGATTAAGTGAATCCAAAAGAAAATAGTGGTACCGGAACGAGGGAACTATAAGATCCTAACCATTGTCACTCTAATTAACTTTAATATGCCCCATAATACTTAAACAACCATAACCATAGGGACATTTGATTTGACATAATGACTTGACACATTAGAAAACTTAAAGGAGGAACTTGGAGCTAGCATCATGGGCAGCACGGTCATCTTCAACAGCAAAACATGTGTTCACCAGCTAAACCATAAAATTAAACAACGAATCCATAGGAATTCGAGGTTGTTTGCTTATGTAAACATAAAGCCTCAATTTTTGTAAAGCCTCAATTTTTTTTAGGCCTTTGTATGGCTCTGCTATACAATTTAAGCCCTAACCTGCTTTAGGATTCTGAGATTATCTTCTTTAATGACCTAAATCCTCACATCTTCCAAGCTTTTTGTGTGATCGTTTCATACAAATATAAGCCCTAATAAATAAAATTGGCAGGATGAAACATTCAATAAATTCTAATCACCAAAATTGAAGCCAAACCACAGGATAGCTTGGGAAGTCACCATGTTTCTCTGGATCTATGACATCCCCTAGTCTCTCCTCGTTTGGATTCAACAATAAAATGTTCCAAACTTGATTCATTCCCCTTTCACACCTCTT
>NW_018221124.1:0-800 GCF_001263595.1 Phalaenopsis equestris
ATGTCATTCCATAGGGTATAATATCACAAACAAGATAGTCCACAATGTCGGCATACCACAAAACATGCCACTCGTTAATATTGAACAGTTTTTCATCTGGAAAATTTCATTAAGTTCTTTTTCAAAATAGAGTGGTTTTTCTAACTCAAGTCTGAACAATTGATCAGTAATTTGATTTTCAGTTCCCTTCCTATCTACTATTTCAAAGTCAAATTCTCACAAAAGAAGAATCCATCTTATAAGTCTAGGTGTATCATCCTTCTTTTTCATTAGGTACTTAATAACAGAATAATCTGTATGCACTACACAATTAGTTCTAATTAAGTATGATCTAAATTTATCAAAGGCATAGATTATTGCTAGTAACTCTTTTTCTGTTGTTGTATATTTAATTTGAGTTTCATTAAGAGGTTTACTAGCATAGTAAATTACTTTAAAAGCTTTATCATAACATTGTCGTAAAACAACTCCAATAGCATAATCACTAGCATCCTAGCATAATCACTTACATCACTCATCAATTCAAAAAGTTTTCCCCAGTCTGGTGAAACTGCAATTTGTGTAGTGACTAATTTTTCTTTTAACAACTCAAAAGCTATTAGGCACTCTTCATTAAAATTAAAAATTGTATCTCTCTTTAGTAAATGGCATAAAGGCTTAACAACTTTTGAAAAGTCTTTAATTTATCATCTGAAG
Organism: Phalaenopsis equestris; assembly: GCF_001263595.1. NCBI lineage: Eukaryota > Viridiplantae > Streptophyta > Magnoliopsida > Asparagales > Orchidaceae > Phalaenopsis > Phalaenopsis equestris. The sequence continues at coordinate 697 of NW_018221124.1, forward strand.
AAACCAACATGTCCTAAAAACTCCTAATTTTCCTTACATTTATTGGATAAGGTAAATTATCAATCATTGGAATTTTAGCAGGATCTACTTCTATACAATTTTAT
>NW_018221125.1:0-440 GCF_001263595.1 Phalaenopsis equestris
AATTTTGAGAATGTGAAGAAAATATTGGGAAGGAAGTCATGGAATTTAGTTTTGAACTCTTAAAGTGACTCTTGGAAGCCATTATTTGAGTATTTGAAGTGTATTTTGGAATATTTTCTATAATTTTGATTAGATTAAAATGGCTCCACGATAAAAGCGGCGATTTGAGTTTGACGAGTCTCGTTTCGTCAATGCGAAGGCTCAGTCGAGATTTACTTCAGTATTTGATGGAAAGAAATGTATGCAAGATCTAGTTTTTGAGAGTACGGGAGGAGAAATTGAATGAGTTATTACCGAACGGAGGTGGGAAAACTTCTGCTATACCATCAGTAAGGCTGCTATAAATATTGTAAAAGAGTTTTATGCCAACGTATACTATTCTGAGGACGGAACCATTCAAGTGCGGGGATTTTTTGTTAAATTTAGTGCCGCCCGCATTA
>NW_018221126.1:0-220 GCF_001263595.1 Phalaenopsis equestris
TTATTTTTTTGTTGTTTTTATCACAATTTAATTTTGCAAAATTTGTTTTTAAAGTTTTTATTTTAATGACCCGGTCATAGATATATGGCCATATAGATAACCCTAAAAACAATCAAGGTTTCAAAGTTTCAAAGCAAGCAAAGGCAAGTGGAGGCAGGCGACATCAGGCTGCGTAATAGGTTTTCAGGTAACGTCCATTTATTGGTAACATGGGTCTTTC
>NW_018221126.1:569-803 GCF_001263595.1 Phalaenopsis equestris
GAGCATATAAGGTGTACATTGAGTGGGAGTCCTGAAAGTCGTTCGGTAGGCCCACAAGGCTTCTAACAGTTTGTTATGCCAATCCCTTTTATTTTCATTCAGTGTTTTCTTCAAAATCTGTACCAGTATTTTGTTGAAGGCTTCAGCAAGACCATTTGCTCTGAGATAGTAAATTATAGAGTATCTCCAATCCATCCCTTGTCTTCTGACGAAATTGTTGATCTTTGTGCTTTT
>NW_018221127.1:0-4351 GCF_001263595.1 Phalaenopsis equestris
GAAAGTCAAGTTGAACATAAAAACGGCCGACACCTCATCTCAGACCAAAGAAGCAAAGTGCTCAACCAGATGCAATGATTACCTCACCTCCTGATCTGCTCCAAGTTATTGATATTATTGATCATCAGAAGGATACTCCTGAATATGTCATTATCCTCGCAGGTAATATGTCAACCATTCAACCTCCACACAATTATGATATAGGTTCCCCGTCTATGGAATCTCCTTTCGTGGGGGCGGGGGAGACACTTCAGAACTCACCTGCCCTAGAACCTATCGTTGATGGTAATGGGTGGCAATACTTCTACTGAGTTTCTACCGCCTCATCAGGAAGACCAAGTGGTTACTGTTGTTCAAGCACATGAGGCTCATGATGTGCAACAGCCTGCACCTTTCCGGCTAGCTTTGGATTAATCCGCTGATCAGATGAGTCAATCCTCGAATGAAGAATGACAGGTTTATACATCTAGGAGGAAGAGGAAGAAGAAGAAGAAGAATGGAAGTCGAAAATCTTTTTTACGGAAGCTAAATGTAAACAGCTTGCCTCCTGCCATCTGAATTTGGTCGAAAATTTTTTTTATGGGCATCCCAAAATGGAACTTTCAGAAAGAATTTGAGCGTATGCACCTTGTTGGGGAGTGAAAAATTAGACTTTTAAATGGAAGTCACATTCTTATTCAACTAAATAATAAAGAGGCTTACACAAGCTTAGTTGTTAGAAGACTAATCTGGATTGATAACAGAGCTATGAAGATTTTGAAATGGTCAGTGGATTTTGACCCACAGACGGAACCACCAATCATTCCGATCTGGATTCTCCTCTCTGGCTTAAAATTTCGTTATTTTACTCAAATAGTTTTGTGCTATATTGCCTCAGCCTATGATAAGTCACTCAAAACGAACATTTCTACATTTAATCTATCTCGTCCCTCTGAAGCCAAGGTACTTGTTGAAAGGAACATCACTTCAATCGCGTTTGAGGAAATTTTGTTAGGCACATAATACCATGGATATTGGCAAAAGGTTGTGATTGAGAATTTCCCTTCGTATTGCTCGAATTGTAGTATGTTCGGCAACTCCAGTTCTCAATGCCACCATCTACACTTTCATCTCAAACCAAAGAAGCAAAGTGCTCAGTCAGAGGCAGTGATTCCCCCTCCTGATCTGCTCCAAGTTATTGATACTATTGATCATCAGAAGGATAGTCCTGAAGATGTCATTATCTTCGCAGGTAATATGTCAACCATTCACCCTCCACACAATCATGATGTAGGTTGCCTGCCTACAGAACCTCCTTTCGTGGGGGCGGGGAGACATTTCAGAACTCACCTAACCTAGAACCTCTTGTTGATGGTAATGTGGCAATACTTCTACTGAGTTTCTACCGCCTCATTAGGAAGACCAAGGTGTTACTGTTACTCAAGCACATGGGGCTCATGATGTGCAACAACCTACACCTTTTCGGCCAGCTTTGGACCAATCTGCTGATCAGATGAGTCAATCCTCGGATGAAGAATGACAGGTTTTTACATCTAGGAGGAAAAAGAAGAATGGAGGCCTATTATCAAACTTGATGGAGATGGATGATACTTTGGTTACTTCGGGTAATAGTAAAATGGTACTAAACTTAACAATTTGTTAGCTCTCTCATCATAGAACCAGAGATAGAGGCAAAGCTAAATTGGATTTTTTGCATGCTACTTGAATCTGCGTGTTGGCAGACTGTTGGCCGACTTTTTTTCTATACTACTATTTTATCTTTTTTGGGTAAACATGTATCTCTGTGTGTGTTGTATGACGGGTGGTGAGGGTGTCAATTTGGGCTCTGTCAATTTGGCCTCGGGGCTCCGTTCCTACGTCGCCGCCCTTGTCGTAGATAACCCCGCTCGTGCCCCTTTTTCGTATATGTTCCCGCAGCAATACCATGATACTTTAGCATTGGGCGTTGACACCGAATTTCTCAAAAAAGCATCCCGTAAAAATATTAAGCATGCATTTTTTCTCTCTGAGATCGTGATCTCCACCTTAGCTTCATCCTGCTGGCTAGTTTTAGTTGGTAGGTTCCTCTATGGAAACTCCAAACTCGAGTTAATTCGAAAAGATTTTGAACAAATGCGGCTGCAAGGGGAATGGAAGATTGGTAAACTGGACGGTAGGCTTATTCTCGTACAATTATCAGATGATGAATCTATGTCTATTTATTTGCTAGAAGACTTGTTCGCATAAATAACCGTGTGATGGAAGTTTTAAAATGGACAGTCGATTTTGACCCTCTCACTAAACCTCCTACCATTTCTGTATGATTGCGCTTTCTGGGTCTAAAGTTCCATCTTTTTGATCAAAAGCTCCTCTTCTTAGCTATGGTTTGCGGTAAACCTCTCAAAACTGATATTCCTACAGTTAATCTGACTCAACATTCTGAAGCCAGAGTTTTAATTGAATGAGACATTACTTTACCTTTTCCATGGGAGATCTAGATTGACTCACAGCACCAGGGTTTTTGGCAGCGGGCATAACCCGAACAGATCTCACTTTACTGCACCCACTGTCGTATGTATGGTCACTCTCACTCTCAATGTCGTCATTTGCACCCTCATTTTAAAACCTCAGAGTAAAAATGTTATTGGGCCCTCTACCTCCCAACTCACACGTCCCTCTTCCAGCCCTGAGTGCAATCCACAGGCTATTGAAACATTGGTTGAAATGTCATCCGTCTCCTTGATGGTTGGATCTTCTTGGTCTTTTGGTCTCCCGCCAGTGGGCCCTGTTCAGGTTTCCCATTACTCGAATAATGTATCGTATGATTTTCCGTAAATAAAAATCGAAGCTTCGTGTATTACAAGTTTTACTAATTAAGCAATGCAGTTTTTCTTTAAATGTAAATATCAGATGATGATTTCCATTGGATTACAAGTCGCATATCTTTATTTACAAATTTCTCATAGCCCAGGCTAATAGATAAGCTTGTTATAGACTCAAATTTGCAGACGCATAAATGTTTATTTCATCCTTCTCCATGTTGTTTATGCCATCTTTTGCTTATTTTATTCAATAATGAGCTTCAGCCTGCTGGTGGCCAAAGCAACATAATGTTCAGCGAGCAACCTGTACTGAAGACATCTAAGAAAATCAGCAACCAGAAGTTCCAGGACCTAACTGGTAATGACATCTTTAAGAGCGAAGCTGCTTCGGAGTCAGCTGAGAAGCCATTGAGCTCTGCAAAACTGAAGGAGATGAGCGGCAGCGATATATTTGCTGATGGGAAGGTAGCCTCTCGTGAGTATTTTGGTGGTGTACGCAAACCTCCTGGTGGCGAGAGCAGCATTGCTTTGGTTTGACGTCTAATTTCAGGCCAGAGTTTGGCTCTCTAATCTTATTAGATGTGTTTGGCTTTGGTGACTGATCTCGAGTCCAAGTAATGGTGATGATATGGGTGGGGTGTTCAGCAACATCTTGTTTCAAGTTAATGGATGTTTTGGATTTGTGTTTAGGGTTAATTATCTGATGTAATGATGATGATCGTGCAAATACTCTATTTATTTTCTGGTTTGGTGTCGTTTTATGTCTTGGATGGATGTTGTTGCTGGGTATTTGGTACGAATTCTGCTTGATTTCTAAGTTGGGAGATTGTGAATAGGGTTTTGTTATTGTGGTTGGAGCATTTGCATCAATACCACCCAATTCTTGTGTATATACATATAAATCATCTAACTTTATTTTTTATACTTATATCACCTAAATCATATCACAAAAATATTATTGTTTTAATGTTAGAAAAGTGAAAAACACATTTTTCATGCATAGATAAGGGGACATATAAAATTTGACGTTTAGGTGCTAGACATGTAAATTGAGTTATTATCGAAATAAAATGGTTATGGCATATCTCAAAAGCTGTTGAATATGATTTTAAATGGGTGTGGTACATAAATGATCAATACAAGGGCTTTTAAATTCATTATTTAAAAAGATTTGACAAGACATTCCATACCAAATACTTTTTCTTGTTAAAATCCTTCTGCTTGTTTTGATTTTGTTGTTGATATGAGTGATAAAAATAGGAATTAAGCTATCAGACCGCATTAGCCATATCTCAAGTTGAAATTTAAGAATTTTTAATATTGATTTGATCAAATTTGAGTTCAATAAACAATAAATAACTTTTGGTTGACCGTTTGATACAATGTGATTAATGGTGATTGATTATTTCAATCATAGATACAATGACATATATATCTTAAGCGTAAGATATGTAAATACATGAGAATTGATTGGGGTGTATATAAATCTTATTATTTTTTTTGCCTTGTGATTTAAATGCTAGTCTGAATTATAATATCTTTTCATTAAT
>NW_018221128.1:0-990 GCF_001263595.1 Phalaenopsis equestris
TGAAAAATGTGCAAAAGAGTTTTGGCGCCTAAGCAACAATTAAATAGAGAAGGCCACGCCTAAGCGCTAGAGGCCCCGCGCTTAAGCGCCAGTGGCAGGGGTGGGCAGTTATTGGACGATTAAATCCGGTTTCTGCAAATTCTGAAGAGATTTTTGAGGCGCTCATTGGCTTAATAGGTGGTTATAACCACCGTGGGAGAAAATTATCAAGAAAGGATGCATCTCTTAGGCATCTCTTAGGGAAGTACATCGAATCTAGAGATATGTTGAAGAGAAATCAAGGCACCTTTTATGAAATTATAAAAGAAAGAAGATTGGGACTTTGAAAGAGGTCCTGAAAGTATTGGAAAGTTTTAAAAGTTCTCATTTGGGGAGTTGGTTTGGAGAGATATTCAGACACCACTTTTACTTTTATTTTATCCTTTTTGTTATTTTATTTTGAGTGAATGTAAAGAGAAGAGAATCAAAGGAGCTTCAAGAGATTAGTGGAGGACTTGAGATAAGTTTTTATCTTTTTGTTTTGAGACTACTTTTGGTTTTATTTAGGACTTATTGTTGGTTTGACAAAGATTTCTTCTTTTAAACTAAAGTGTAGTTTTGTTTTCTCCATGGATTCTGAGTAGTTTTCATTATCTTTCTTCTTAAAATGATAAGTAATTAAGTTTTGGATGGAAGTTGTGGAAAGTATTGATCTTCAATGTGGAAGAAGTTGTGATGATTTAAATCCATGCACTTCATTTACTTCTTGATTTAGCCAATCTAGATGTTAAAATTTTTTGTGAGAACATGTAGGAACCGGGTTGGTATTGTTGCAGTCAACAACTGGAAAGAATCACATGAGGCTGTATGAATGAGAATGTAATTCATATGATTGAGTGCAAATAAATAGGGAAATACTCATTGATGGGTGTAGAGTTAGAGGACTTTAAAATGACAAGTTAAAGCCCCCAACTTGGTTTATTGTTTTAGGTTCTGATACGAGAATATTAG
>NW_018221129.1:0-5831 GCF_001263595.1 Phalaenopsis equestris
CAAACCTCATATGATTTTGTTGTGTGTGGAGCGAAATCTTAGAATTTGAGTGTGGACAGTTCTTTATTCTCTGTCCAATGGAGATGATGAATGGATTTTATCCGTTTTCGTGTATTTGAAACGGATGATGGAGATCAAACCGGACAAACCACAAGATTGAGTCGACACAGTGGATTGAGAGCCACCTCACCGCACATGTGGAAAGGGCAGCAAACCACAGAGCATCGCATGGAGTTTCAAAACATATGAGGGATGATGCGACGTTAATGTGTTTAAGTAGGAAATTAGGATTTTTTGAATTAATTAAATTTAAAAAATATTTAAAAACTTTGAAATTTCATAACTCAATAAATAAAAAAACATATAAATAAAATAAAAATACATTTGAACTCAGTAAACATAAAAGAAAATAATAAAAATAAAAGAATAAAAAATAGCTTATATTTAAATTTTTAATTAATTTAATACCTCAAAAGGTATTTTAATTATAAAAAAAATGAATATAAATAAGAAAATAAAAATTTTTAGGGTTTATTGCCTATATTAGGGGTGTTCTCTGGTAAGTAAGGGGACCTCCGTAAAATAAAAATATTTAATTTCCTATCAAAATCAAAATTTTTTTGTAAAATAACTATAAAAAATAACATGAAAATTAAAAATATATAAATTAAAATAGAAATTAAAAAAAAAAATAGGGCGGTAAATTTAAACATAAAAATTACCATTTTCAACTCTGAAATTTTAAAAATGGAATTAAAACCTTATGGGTGAAATTATAAATTTGCAAACTTTGAAGTTTAGCCCAAATTATTTTCTAAATATAAATTAAACACCAAACTTAACATTGAAAATCTTAGAATTACATCCTAAAGAAAATATTAAGTTAATTTTAAAAAAAGTTAATTTCATAATTATTAATTTAATCATGTAAATACCCTAATAATTAAACCCTAAACTTACTTTAGGTATAACCCAACTTAGACCTAACTCTAAATCAAAATTAAAATTTAACTTTAGTCCAACCCAAACCTAACTTAATACAAAATTAAAACTTAACTTGATTCTAACCTAAATTAGACCTAACTCAACTCAAACTTTAAATAAGCTTGGGTATAAAATAGCTTAAACCTAACTCAACTAAAACTTTAATCTTAACTTAGGTCTAACCCAACTTGGACCTACTCAAAACTTAACTTAAAACTCAAGTCAAGTCTAAGAAATCTAACCCAACTTAGACTTGACTTAACCAAATTTTAAGCCTTCCCCAACTCAGCCAAACTTTAATCTTAACTCAAGCTTAACCCAACATGGACTTCACCAATTCCTAAGCTTAACCTAAAAATCAACATAGGTCTAACCCAATTTAGACCCAACCCTAAACCCAACTTTAAACTAAACATAAGTCCAACCCAACTTAGACCTAACCCTAAACCCAACTTTAAACTCAACATAGGTCTCAACAAACTTAATCAAAATCTAAACTTAGTTCAAGTCTAACCTAACTTAGACTTTACTTAACTAAACCTAAACTTAGTTCAAGTTTAACTTAATTAAAACTTGACTTAACCAAATTCTTAGCTTAACTTTGACCTGACTCAACTCAAAATAAACTTAAACAAATCTAGGTCAACCCAGCCTAACATGGGCTAACCCAAATTAAACTTAAACAAACTTGGGTCAACCCAACCTAACCTGGGATAACCCAGATCAAACTTGGGTCAACTGAGTCTAACCTAAGTTAACCCAAATAAAATAAAAACACCTGGGTCAAACCAACCAAAACTGAACTAACTCAAATTAAACTCAAACAAAATTGGGTCAACCCTACCTAACATGGGCTAACCAAAATCAAACTTGGGTCAATCCACCCTAATTAGGACTAACTCAAACCATGTCTAAGCCAATTTGGGTTACCCAATTTAACTAGGGCTGACTCAAATTAAACACGAACCAACCTAAATCAACATCAGCTCAACTCATGAATAAATAAAGTTAGGGAGTGTTTGACCACTCATAAGAGAGCAAAAACACAATTGACTTAAAAACACACTCCAGATAATATGGGTTGAAGTGCGAGATTTGCCACTAAAACTTAAACTTAAATTATAAAATACAACCTGGTTTGAAAAGGAACTTTGAAGGAGGTAACCCATGACTGTTAACAAAATATATTCTGGTCACTCGTGACTAATTAAATCACAAACCCTAATGACCCATGGACAAAACTATGAGATATTAACCGAGTCATTTCAACATCAAAAATAAAATAAAAATAAATCATAAAATTTAATCAGTTAAGAAGACTTAAGCAACCTAAAATTTTCAACCCCTTAAAATCAGAAAGAGACACTAAAACTTAAATGAAACTCTAATGAAAAAGGATCACCGAATGCAACTTTAACCCCACTACTTAGTCTACAAAGATCTCTTGGATGACGTAACCCGTGGTTGTTAACAAAAGTTTTTCAGTCGGTGTTGGCTTAACCGCCCTCTAGGCTAAACAGATCACGGAACCCGACAACTCTGAGATAACAGAAAGCCCTGGACATTTTGATCGGGTTTTCCAAAATAAAAAAAAATAATAATTAACACATTAATAATAAAATTAAATGCATTTATTTTTCTTACATTAAAATAAAAAACATTCTAATTCTATTTTGCAGGGCTGCTAAAGGCAAAATACGAAATGCTACCTTAGATTTACTTTACATGTTATTAGGGTGTGCTAACCCTGTTTTGCAGATCTGCAATAAATAAATAAGCAGCTGTAGTAACCTAGGATCTCTGCTTTGTGTCTTCTTTTATAGAGTTTGGAAGTGATATGGTCAGGTGACTATATACATCTGAACTATCCAAAAGAAGACGGAACACGAGCAAAGGATGAACCTCAACTAAACCATCAACGTTAGTTCAGATGATGTCAGTTGACTAGTCTGACATAGATTAGGGTTGGTACCCATACCATCAGTTTATTTGTATTCATTTGATAGGTCTGCCCCATTATAGGTCGATATTTACATTTCTGTCTTTTTCCTGGATTATCGATAGACTCACCTAAGGATTAAACCTTCTACCATAACCTAAATAACTTCAAATTAACTTTTCAAAAAAAAAAAACTCATAACCAAAACTAAACAACATAAATTAATGGATTCACAACCACAAAAAAATCATACATTTGAACGACCTCGATTGTCACCACATAAAACTAAATCAATTTTTTTTTATTTAGGAATATGAACGATAACATGATCTATAGACACATGCATAACATATTGCTCCTATTCATTGTCTTCAGACCCTCACTCATTGCACGGAAAGGGATGATTTTATCCGTGAGAACCACTATCTTATAAAGTCAGTTCTGCATATGCATATCGATCGGCTTTTTGAGCAGATCATCTATGCATTCATCATTGAGGATTTGCATAACCCATTACACAACTTGCTTTGATGCAATCAACATTAATCAAGTACAAATAAACATTTAAGGATGGTGAGACATAAAACATTTAAATTTGAAATTTTAGAATATGTTTGCATTAGCCTTAAGGCATTATGCATACTGTGCATACATAAGGTAACATGATTTATAATCAAGTCGTAAGACCTACTACTCCTAAAGAATAACAACTTACCATATCATCATCATTGAAACTGACAATGCATGGTTTTGAATGTGATTAGATGGTTTAGATGACAGCTCTTTTCCAGGCAGACTTGTAAGTCTATTGCACTATATATTTCCCTTCTTTTAGGTTAGAGTTTTAAAGTTTCACTTCTCTCAATAAACTTCACCCTAGGACTCCTGTATGACTGTATACTGTGTAGTATAATTCCTAACATTCTAACATAACATCAGGATGAAACATTAAATTTTTCTTCAAAAATGTCAAATGCAAAACAATAGGATAGACTGGGACACTATCGAGGTTTCCTCGATATCATCAAGTGTTCCTTACCTTTTCCCCATTTGGCTTCCATTAACAACTGCTCAACTTTTGAGCTTTTCACAGTTGGAAATCTAACGTCCAATCGTGGAGATCGAAACTTAGAAACTTCTTGAGGACAAAACCACAGCCTTAATCAAGAGTTTTTTTAAATAATTTCGGTTGTTTAAGATATAATTAATTATAAGAGTTTGCCCTTACAATAAGAATATGACCCCCAAACTAATCTAAACCTTATTTAGTCTTCAGATTAGATAGGATAAATGATCTATCAGGTTTAATCGCAGATCAGTGCATATATCCAATGTTTTCTTAGTTCAAATAATCAAACCCGTCATAAAAATTGTACTTTTATCTTTCGATGTGGTCTACTACTTTCGATCATGCGCTTGATTTGTTGAGCAACCCAAAACATTCGATTCCGCACGACATTCAATAGCCCCGTGTGGGAGCAAGATAAAACCCGAGGCGGATCATACATATATCACATTAAATTAAATTTGTTTTGATTTCTCATATTACTACTGCACTACCTTCTTGCTTTCTCGTCTAATTATTACAAAATAAAAAGCTTAATACCAAATAACCTAAAATTCAATATATAATTAAAAAAAAATAGATATATGAAATTAATATGCATTTCTTTTATTGGCGATTCAGTATTTGCCGTAAATCTGTGATGGAAATGCATAAAGTAGGAGTAGAAATACTCAGCATTGTGACCTTAATATGAAGATATAAATATTCAAATTAATTACATGCCAACAATTGTTGTATTGAAAGTTAATTGCAAATTATTATTTTTTCATTCAAGTTTGAGGAATTGCAGGCGATCCTTATTAGCTTTTCTACTGCATAACATTTTTTATTCCTTTCAAATTCTTGAGGTTTACTTGATGGCTATTTGGGAACGTTTTTAGCCTTTAATTTCTATTTTTTATTTTTTGACTCATTATTATTTATTTTTATTTTATTTGTGTTTTGATGAATTAAATATTCTTGATTGTGATCGGCGCCCTGTTGTGGCGGCGGCATGGTTGTGGCGGCGGTGGCGGTGACCGATTGTGATCTCAGCGGCAACAACTGACTACAATGATGATCGATCGACAGGGCGGCGTTAGCGGGTTTTGTTTGCCGATAGGGGCGGCAACGATACTTTACATATATATGTCAATTTAAAAATTGATTAACCACATATTTTCAAATAAATTGTTATTTTACATTGACTTTTAAATTTTTTCAAACAAACAACTTTCATGCATTATGATTTATGAATGTAATGCAATGATAATGTTGCAGACCAGACAATCCTTAATGATTTTCAAATTTGCTGGAGTTGTGTAAATTCCAAATACGTAACTTCGTGTAGAATGACATCATTGTCTGAAGTTGCCACGACTTCTAGTTGATTTTTGTTGTCTCTGCAGCTAGTTGGTTTCAGTCGACCCCTAGCTACTTTGTACTCACTATTAGTCGTTGTTAAATCTCACTCCTCGCTTGTCTCGACTATTAATCATCATAAACTCGTAGATGCAACTATCGACCACCACTCGCTGCTACCAATCTTAAAAGGTTTATTTTTTATTGAATTCATTATTTTTCACAATATATAAGAATCTGTCATTCATGTAACTTTTTTTTTTAATATCTATTTTTAAGAAAACAGTACAAACTGCAAATAATCCGAAAAATTATTTCCAATTTTTAAAACTGCTGTGATCCAAAGTCGGGTGAGTGAGAGAGGGAGAGAGAGAGTCGTTGTAGATCCGCATGAGAACATAGAATATCGGAAGCTGGTGGATGAAACCCCCCACGCTACTTTCTCTCACCATTGACTCAGCTGTGCTCCACATCGCCCACATCACCGATCTCTCCGCTCTT